>NC_137829.1:4852174-4899674 GCF_963921795.1 Nannobrachium achirus
GTCATGAAAAGGTCCCGGATGAAAATGGCTACAAAATAGCTATTAGCTTGTTCTCATTTAAAAGATCATTTTTCGTCGATTTCGCCGTAAATAAACCTCGCGCCGCCTCCCTAAAAACACAATCCAGAGAAAATGACCTTCAAAGATGTGGGTTTGCATTGGATTCGGCGGCGATTCGCGGCGGCGTTACTCGTTTACGGCCGGCCGGGGGGCGACCGGATCTCGGTCACTGGATGGAAAATTTAGGCCGGGGCTTCAGTAGGCCTCGGACCATTTTATTCATTTCATTAAAAAAGCCGCATTCATTCGGGATCGGCACACTGGACGTCGTGCTGCCGGCGGCGCCGAACATTTGGTGAACATTGGGGGGCTCAAAAATGTATTTTAAACCATTTTTAATGGAATATATCGTCGGGCCATGTAAAATGGCTCGCTGGAAAGCGTAGGACGAGCCAGGACCACCCACTGCTCTACAAGCAGCTCGGGGTAAGTAAAATAAAGAAAAAAAAATTGTATTGGATTGAAATAAAGCCGAACTTGTTCGGGATCGGCACAATAAGAGTTAATATAAATTTAGTCAAGAACACTCACATCAAAGTAGATTTAACCATTTATTGCATAAATGGAATACAGTTAATCTTAGCGTTAAAGGGCTCTGCGTTGGGAGATGTTCCCTGAATTCTGTGCATGCTTTTTGAGCATGCAAGCAAAATCAGGAAACGCTAAGCAATACAATAGCAGAACAATAGCAATACATTGGTGTAACTTAGTCAGTCAAAATCCCAGTATTTGAGCTTAACAATACATTGACATGTAACTTAGTCAGACAATCACAAGTATTTGAGCTGATCGTGCAAAGGTGGAGGCTGGGGTGGATGAGGAGGCAGCTAGCAGCGAATGTTCCGAAGCTTCGGAAACCAAGCATAACTAGAAGCAGTGCTCTTCCGAGCACAGGTCTCCACCAGGCCACACAAATCGGCCTGTTATAGCGCCACCATGAGGCTGATTTAAAAATTGTGGGGCAGAGGTTCTGAATTAGCATCCAGGGAGTGTGTGTGCTCAGTTTGGCAGCGATCGGGCCAACGGCGCCGGAGATTAGCTGGTAACAACCAGGCCACACAAATCGGCCTGTTATAGCGCCACCATGAGGCTGATTTGAAAAATGTGGGGCAGAGGTTCTAGATTGGCATCCAGGGAGTGTATGTGCTCAGTTTGGCAGCGATCGGGCCAACGGTGACTGAGATTAGCTGTTCACAAACTGCGAGGACGCACGGACGCACGGACGCACGGACGGACGCACGGACGCACGGACGGACGGACGGAGGGGAAAACATACTCTCCCTCAGCCTTCGGCTGGTGGAGACAATTAGAGACAGCAAGCCGTATTTAAAGGAGCCTTCCCTACTGAGTGAGAGCTTTGATTGGAGTATGACAGTGTGATGTAATGACCAGCTGATATGTGAATGAGGAATGAGAACGGAGCTGACTGAGGGGCGACTCCCGTGTCCTGCATAAACTAACGCCGACGCTTTAATTATATGAATCTTATGTGTAACAGATCTGTCCTCTCTCTACCTCTGCACATCAATGTACCACCATGGACACAGTGTGTCATTTTCCTTACCCATTAACTTGACAACTTGAGGGAGTGATACAGCAGTTTAAGACTCGTACTTAAGTCTTGCGGTCTTTGAGAAGCACACTGAGTTGACCCTGTGTGAAATGTGCCTTGTAAATCAAATTGCCTCGACTTGACCTTGTCAGGGTCGTGCCATTTGCTTAAATATGGAGTAGAGCTGTCCTGGTTCCTCCCTGGAGTTTCTATGTAGCCCTGCAGTCCACAAACCAGCTGAGACACACTGACCTTAGGGCAGCATGCTGCTTCCTCAGGGCCACTGGGAACAACACACGTGAACATAGACGCACACAGAGTCAGAGAGGCATGCACATTGCTACACACATGACACACCATCCATACCAAAACTATAGTATGCATGTGTGCCCCCATTGTAGTGCAACAATTTATAATATGGGTAATCAGACTAATCAATTTAACATCGTATCGCTGTTTTAAATATAAAACAATATATAGTATTCTTATTTTTGGTTAATTGCCCAGTCTAACCGTGGTTGGCACAGGTGCCTCATAGCCAGAAGAACCTAGCTTTGATTCCCACTGGGGGCAGACCACTTTGGCCTTTCGGTGTGGATTGAGCATGTTCCTTTCACATGTTTTTTTTTACCCCCTGGATGCTTCAGTTTAGTCCCACACCAAGACGCAAGCTCTGCCCTCGATCAAAACAGTCTGACGTGAGTGCCTGTCCCCTAGGTACTGAACAAAAAATGCCAGCAAGTCTTAAAGGTTAAGAAGGGTTAAATGCAGATGACACATCCTGGGTATGGTTATCTGGGTCTATGGGTACCTGGGTAGGGGTATCTGGGTCTATGGGTACCTATAGGGGTATGGGTATCTTCATTGTTACATTATTATTAACCCACACCCGTCTCTAAAGTGCATGATTAAAATGAGCAGAATGAATATTTTTATCACTCTGTCAATGTCCTGGTATTTCTTGCCTTTTCTCTTGTTCTGTAAAACCTCTCTCTCTCTCTCGCTCGCTCTCTCTCTCTCTCTCTCTCTCTCTCTCTCTCTCTCTCTCTCTCTCTCTCTCTTCTCCAAGGTCATTTCCTTCATTTCCTCGTCTTGCTATCTGTGAGATAAGAGCCTTCCCTCCCTCCTGATTTCATTTCTTCTTCACGGTCTTCACCCCCTTCCTCTCTCTCTCTTTCTCTCTCTGTCTCTCTCTGTCTGTCTCTCTCTCTCTCTCTCTCTCTCTCTCTCTCTCTCTCTCTCTCTCTCTCTCTTTCTCTCTCTCTCTCCCCCCTGCTGTCAGTGTGTTTGATGTGTGGACGTGCAGAGGACAGCATGTTTATAGCTTATTTATGACAAGTCTTAATGACTCTGATGTTATGAAATGGAGTCGCTTGAATTTAACTTCTCAATCTGTCACACTCATCTCTCCATCTATCTATCCTTTCAGCCCTTCTAGAGACCACCATTTTCTTAAGTCAATTTAGAAAAAAAATAAGAAAAATAGCCTAGCGCAGTATATTTTTAGTTTCACAGGGAGTTGACTGTAAACTTCCAGTGAAACCTCTTCCACCTCTCTTATTAAGTACTGCCCATAATGACCAGGCTTTCCTAACCTTATTTTACCCTGAAACTAGTTCCACACAGTATTCCAGAAATACTCGGTTACAAGCAGCGGCGGCGGACCGTACACGCAGACTACGCATGCTGCGTAGGGCCCCGCCGACCAAAAGGCCCCCCACCGCCCCCTCCTCAGCAGAAAAGACTGCTGCATGGTTAATCGTTTTCAAACCGAAATCGCGATGCGAAATCCCGCGACTAGCGAATCGCAAAGGCCACGGTTTCTCTGCGAAGTAGACTTCCCAAGCAATATGGAGACGTTTTAATTTTTGAAATCCCTTCATAATTGACTAAGGAATGATCAAATCAAACTGTGGTGACTTTCTTTGCTTCCGAGCATCCACACCGCTGAAAGTGAAAGTGAATTTGGCACAGTGGCCACTGTGCAGGACTCTGCCAGTGCGTGGGAACTAGGGGTGCTGCAGGTGTTCCAGCACCCCATGGGGAAGTTTTCATTTTTTTATTTAAATAAGAAAAGAACAAATCAAACATAGCAAAAATAAGTTGCCTGTTGTTGTTGTTTTTTATTTATTCATTTATATATATATTTGTATTTATATATATATATTTCCATTATAAAATGGATTAAAAAATTATAAAAAATATTAGGCCTATTATTTTTCAAACATAGCAAAAATACGTTGCCTGTTGTTGTCGTTTTTTATTTATTCATTTATATATATATATATAATATATATATATATATTTATTTCCATTATAAAATGGATTCAAAAATGATAAAAAATATTAGGCCTATTACTCGCTACGCTCGCGCCCGCAGGAAGGCCCCATAGCAGAATCACGCTTAGGGCCCCCATGGGCCCAGAAACGGCTCTGGTTACAAGTGAAGTACGGAATTCAAATTTTACTTGAGTAAAAGTATAAAAGAATTGACATCAATAAGTACTAAATAAGTACCAAAAGTAAAAGTACAAAATGTTTGAAAATAGAACATCTACAAGCTCACAACGCGTCGCATCGCTTGTAGATCGGCTATTTTCAAATAGCCACGGTATAAAATAAGGCTAAAGTGGTTTATGTATGTTTTGTAATATTACAATTTATATCTGCAAAGTAACTAGTAACCACATTTTTCAAATAAATGTAGTGGAGTAAAAGTACAATATTTGGATCCAAGATGTAGTGGAGTAGAAGTAAAAGTATTGGAAATTGGAAACACTCAAGTAAAGTACAAATACCTCAAAACTGTAGTCAAGTACATTTGGTTGCATTTCTACTCGCTGAGTTCCAAATGGATGAGTTTTTTTCTGTGTAGTGTTAGTTGTTTTTGTAAGTAGTTTTGGTGTATAAATGGAAGAGATAATGCAATCCTCAGGTGAATAGACATTGTTATCATCCCTATTTTCCTGGCAGATGGGGGTAAAAATCTCAACTCGAGAGCAGATTTAGCTAGCAGCTGGCCTGGTGTGTGTGACCTTGTATTTGACACTGCTTCCACATGTCCATAAATCCCTGGGCTGTGTGCGTATAACACACACACACACACACACACACACACACACACACACACACACACACACACACACACACACACACACACACACACACACACACACACACACACACACACACACACACACACACACACACACTGGCATTGGGTGGTACACGCAACAAACCCATGAAGCCTAAACACATCGACTCTGATCCTTACATGCACGTCCACTGTGTTAAAGGGACTACACCATGATTTTTTATTTTTTCATTTTTTTTTCTGGTTTTTTGGTCTTCCCAGTGTCTCTTCAAGCCCCCAAAAACACACCAGTTAACAATTCATTAAACTCTAAGCCTTGCCTTTCGTTTCAGTGATTTTCTGAATGGGCGTGTCTGAACGGTACCCTTTTGAAATCTGCCCCATTCTATGTCACAGGGGGCTCATTTCCATAGTACCGCCATTTCAGTTTCCTGGCAACTAAAGAGAAGGGGACGGTACATTTGGGGTGGATTCTATTGAGACTACCCCTTGGGCGGGGTAAAGTGGTGCTAAAAAATTGGAACGATACAGGGAAGATCAGCATGGTGCCATGCTAAAATTGGAATAATACAGAGAAGATTAGCATGGTGCTACGGTAAACTTCTCTGTATCGTTCAAATTTTAGCCCAAAGACAGCGCCCTGTTGCCAACAAAGGGCATTTTGGTATTGCATCTGAAACAGCTTGGAATTAGAGACAGCCAGAACATGAAATTTCAATATCCGAGTGGTTGTTTAGGCTAAAACCTGTATAAAACCGTATTATGGACCAATATTTATAAAAAAATATATATTTTTAAAAGCATGGTGTGGCCCCTTTAAAGAGGTGGTGGCATAGTTTTGTACTTTTTTTTGTTTTGTATGTATCTATGGAGTTAACATAACTCTAATACTAACAGACCCCCAGGTGTGATTATAATATGCAAATATGTCTTCCCTGTGTATTTTTGGGTTCTCCCTGAAAGCTGACAAGGAAGGTAAAAAGAGGAAGGTTTACCTGGGGGGTGTCACGGGCCACGGCCTTCTGCCGGGGTATTGCACATGTGCAGTGTAACTGGAGCCAGGGGTGTCATGTCGCACCAAATTCTGGGCCCCGGGTACAAGGATTCACTGTGGGGCCCCTGTGCTTTAACTATTGAAAAATAGCAGATATACAAGCTCACAGCGCGGCACCGAGTGCCGCGCTGCGAGCTTGTAGATCTGCTATTTTTGAAAAATCATGAAAATCTTTGAATATTTCAAATCCTTCTAAGTTTTTTTTTTGAAAAACCTATGTTTCGATGTCAGTGGAGCTCAAACCTTTTCATGTGCAGGAGCCCCAAAATGGTATGTATTTGGCCACGGACCCCCATCTCAAAATATTTAGTCCAGGGACCCCCCAGAAGCAAAATTTGAGTTACAAATGTTCCCCTAAGAAATACATATATTCAAAGATTTGCACACATTTTCACGACTTTTCAAAAATAGCAGATCTACAGCGCGGCACTCGGTGCCGCGCTGTGAGCTTGTATATCTGCTATTTTTCAATAGCTAAAGTATAAAATAATTAAGGCCCCTCCAACACATTGGGCCCTAGTAACTCAGTCCCACTTTCCTACCCCTTGTGACGCCCCTGACTGGAGCTGCGATGATGGAGTGTTCCAGCATAGGTGCTTGATAAAAAAGCTCATGATCGCACCTGAAACATGGGTTATAAAATTGTGGGGTAAAAATGTAAAGAAAAAATCCATGCTGCGTTCACACTGGCGGCTACAGAACGAAGCTACAGGCTACCATTCATTTCCAATGGAAGCCTGCAGCGACATGACAAAGCAACGCCCGACATTTTTAGCTGCTACAAAATCTACAAAGCTTACAATCCAAGTTGAGCTGGTTGAGTGTTGTTTAATTCACCCAGACACCCACCTCTCTTTAGGCCTGTGACTGTCAAAACTATTACATAATCGTCTAATCGCAATTATATGAGATAATTGCAATTATTTTTGCATAATAATAATTGTTTCCATGTTGAAAAATGTTCATATATTTTCAAACGTTTAAAAAAATAGTGGAATTAGCAACAGAAATGGAATTTCTATTCATATGATTCCAGTGTTCAACAACAAAAACACATTACATCGTTAATCGGAATTATTTGTGTGACAATTCATCGTTGAGTGAAGTTTCATAATGCCCATAAGCCCAACCTATAGTCTCTTCACACTCTCTCTTCCTGCTTGTAATGGGGGGGAAACTCATTATTTTCGGCAGCCAGCCATGTTCTTCTTAACTCCAGGCTTTGTATTTTCCTATTTTTCTCGCTCGTCGTATGCATGCTTGACGTCAAATTAGCTCTTCCCGTAGAATAAATGAGGAGTTGTTCTATTCAGTCCTCTCTCTCTGTGTGTGTGTGTGTGTGTGTGTGTGTGTGTGTGTGTGTGTGTGTGTGTGTGTGTGTGTGTGTGTGTGTGTGTGTGTGTGTGTGTGTGTGTGTGTGTGTGTGTGTGTGTGTGTGTGTGTGTGTGTGTGTGTGTGTGCGTACGTGCGACCGAGCCGTGTGTGTGTGTGTGTGGTGAAAGTATACACACATCCATGAAGTCTCTGCAGGCAGTATATGATTGATTATGGGTGTTGTGTGCCATAATAACCAGTAGTTATTAGAGCCTGACCAGCCTGGGATTTTTTTTTAGACTGATGCTGATTTTAGATTAGAACGTTTCACAGATTTGATAGATACAGACGATATTTCTATGCGTATTAATATGCACTGATATGCTTATGCAACTATAGAAGGCTGCTTCCTTAAACAAATAACTTTTATTAGGTAGTGTTCAGACTATGGTGATGCCATTTTTGTTGTAATTATTTGGCTATAGAGTGCCGCCATTCACTATCGCGCACGATTTCGTTTTTTTTTTTTTTTTCCGATATCGGTTTTCGGACGGTTTTCCCCCATCATTTTCCTTCGGATACGGGCATCTTTTTAACGGTTTCATGAATGTATCAATTATCTTATCGATCACTGCTGCAATATGAATAACCCCAGCAAAGCAGGAGAACTCTTCCATAGCACTGTCTGAGACACTTCAACACAAACACTCTGACATTAAACAGTCCTCTCGTCATAACCAAAGTTTCTTTCGTGTTTCTATGGTTAACTTTTTACCTCAAGAACACCGACTATAGCAGCAATTTGGCACAGCAACCGTTCGTCACTCAAAACACTGGCCACGATAAAATACAGTAGCCTACTCTACTCAGAAGCAGACAGACGCCCATCCATCAGAACACTGAACACACAATACAATAATACAGTCCACAAGCAGTTGGCACAGGTTAGAACAGGCCGCCAGTCCAGAACACAATACAGTATAAATGTCATTACTTTGAGAATTGAATATCCGTCCTCCTCCTCCTCACACACAGCCCAAAACAACAAAGTAATCCTTTCCTTGTCCAGGGTTGCGGCATTCCTTATGAACTCTTTGAAATGGCAGAACCAAAGTTATAAATATTGTGTTCTATAGGCTCTATGCATATACGCCATTTTGTTCTACTTCCGGGTGTCTTTCGACTTCCTTCACAGGTGTTACTGATGATATGAAGCAAACTGATGAAGGCTCTGTTTGATTTATTGTACAGTGGTTCTTTAATTTCAAGGACACCCATAACTCTATACAAATGGAATCAGCAAATGGAAGCAAATGGACCCACACGGGTCCATTTGATTTTTGACATTTGTACACTGTCAGAGTTACACACCTGTATGGGGACATTTGTGTCTAGCCCTGTTACAGATGTTGTCCAAAAATCATGCAGATCGGTACACAGTATCTCTGTAGCCATTAAACGAAACGGGTATTTCTTACATTGATGCTCCTACATATTATCATGCAAGCACCAGTTAAAGTTACTTTCCATCCCTCATATACTGTATGCACAGTGCACACCCCATAACCCACACACTGCACATTCGGAGCTCATATCTTTGGACGGGTAAGGGCTAGTAAATATAAATGAATAAAACTATCCCATATCTCTTCCATTTTTCCCATACCATTCACTCTTCCCAGCATGCATTCATATGATGTAATTTTGATCATTTCCTCGTTCCACTCTTTGAACTCGGGCGTTCTTGGAACTTACCAGTTCCGCAGCAGAATTCTGGCTGCTGTGACACGTCCAACCTTTACTATTGTGAATTATTTTTTAATTTAGACCAAGGACCACTGTCCTGTCTCCTAAAAGTGGTTGTAGGTATTTTTGAGCTTGGGTAGGGAGTCGTTGATCTTTAATGGGGTTTGGTAGTTCCTTTCACATTATGGTAGCAGTAGAATACATTTTACCCCATGTTTGAGCTGAATTTTGGGGGGAATGAGTTCAGTTGATCTCGGCCTAATATAATTACAGCTGTACATCGTGTTCACTGTATTAACCGTAAAGGCAGGCCTATTCATATATCGCTTATTAATAAGTGAGTTACGGGCCGAGCAGCGTGAGGTCCAGCCTCCAGGCGACACAAGCAGCAGCTTGAGACTCATTGGATGCATTAACGACTGGACAGTAGCTCTCAAAATGGCTGCAATCAAAAGGCTTCCAGCAGACACAGGTGGCCCTGTGTAGACTGTTTGGTTCAGTAAGTGTTTACATGTGTATGTGTGCAACACATTGAGTGGGCACTTGAGCACAGCAAGCTCTAAAATATGTTCAGCGGGGTATTATATCTCTGATTGTGTGTGTGTGTGTGTGTGTGTGTGTGTGGGAGGGAGGGAAAAGGAAAGATGAAAAAGGGTCAGGGAGTGTACGCCGCGCGCACACACACACACACACACACACACACACACACACACACACACACACACACACACACACACACACACACACACACACACACACACACACACACACACACACACACACTCACCAATGTACACATACTCACCAACGTACGTACACACACACACACACACACACACACACACACACACACACACACACACACACACACACACACACACACACACACACACACACACACACACACACACACACACACACACACACACACACACACACACACACACACACACACACACACACACACACACACACACACACGTACACATACTCACCAACGTACGTACACACACACACACACACACACACACACACACACACACACACACACACACACACACACACACACACACACACACACACACACACACACACACACACACACACACACACACACACACACACACACACACACACACACACACACACACACACACACACACACACACACACACAAACAAACATGTGCAGACAAGCACACACACTCACAGGAAATTGTCTACCATTAATATCAGTTAATTCTGATAAGGCTTAGAGAGACACGTTATTTTCTGCAAAAAAGTTCTTCCTCTGCTGTCCTTGTGGTGTTTTTGTAGGCTTCAGATCATTATAATTATTCTAACATGAAACATTTTGACCTGCGGTTGCTAGGCAGCAACAGAAAGACATTTTGAATGTGGAAGAATAACAGCAATGTCATGTGTTTGTGCGCCAAATATTCACCTATTATGCCATGCCCAGAATATGCGTTGGGTGCTAGATTTCTCAAGTGGTTAAAAAGCTAAATCCCTGTTTCATCTACCATATTCAAAGTAAACTATGTAATAATGACTGTTATGTCTTCCAATTTCAAATGTTACGGCTATATACGTAGACACCAGATGTGGTTGAGGAGAAAAGCAGCAAGTTCACCATTTTGTAAGTAGTGTGTACCTTTTGACTATAGTGTGGGAGGAGCATTCCTTACCTAGATTTTAAAGGGGCTACACCATGCATAATAAAAACATATATTTTATATAAATATTGGCCCATATTATGTTTTTATACAGGTTTAAGCCTAAACATCCACTCAGATATTGAATTTTCATGTTCTGTCTGTTCAGCTGCAATACCAAAATGCCCTTTGTTGGCAAAGGGGCGCTATTGAGGGAGTTTGTCTGTCAATCCCGCCCTCCTCAGGTGGAGACTGAAAAGGAGGGGGCAGGCCCATTCATAAGGTGAAAGACACCGGAGAGACCAAAAAAAGTAGAGAAAAGTTCAATTCATGGTGTAGCCCCTTTAAAGTACCAACTAGGGGTGGCTCGGTATCGACATTTTGTTATCGCAGTTACCGTCTTCCCATTTACCGCCGGTATTGCGGTAATTACCGCACCCCCGTATCTATTAATTAAGGTTCGGCGATAAGCCAAAATATTGCAATCGTCTTCCCAAAAGTCGCCTCTCGATCCACAGCCTGACTGCCCGAGTTATACTTCCCCGTACAGCACAGCGGGTCTGGCTTTGAAAGGAGCAGATCTACAAGCTCACAACACGTCGCATCCGCGACGCGTTCTGAGCTTTTAGATCGGGTTACCATAGTAACGGTAACTACTTGGGCTTTTAAGACACAGACTGCTGTGTGTGATTGTGAACAAACCAGAAGAGAGACGGAGACGGGTAGTCAGATCGCAGCGATTGAGTGCTGATATATACAGGTTTTAGTGACAAGACTTGACAGAAAAGGTTATAAAATCGGCGACGGGGCACAACGGGCGAGTCGGCGCAACGCGGTGGGAAAAGTAAAAGATAGTTTCATTTTCGGTTTTAGTCCACGAGGTCCGCGTTCCGCCTGTAATCCGTATGAATAAAAAAGAAAATGCCACAAGGTACTACTGCCACAACACAAGGTATGTATTAACATACTTGTGTTGTGTGGATTACAGTCAGAGAAAGTTTACGCTTCTCCGTGCTCCCTACTACGAGGCTGCTGCTGTGTGTAGACTGTGTCTCCGAGTCGAGTGACGTATGTGGCTTCCAAACCTGTGGTACGCGGCCCAGAGCAGAGCGGCATGGAGCGCATGCGGTCCTCGCTTCTCCCCCGTTTTAAAACTCGCTTGTTTTCAATAAAAAATAGACTATTTTTTTTATTTTTTGACCGCGGTAAGGACCCTGACACCGCGGTACGGCGGTACGGCGGTTACCGTCCCCAACCCTAGTACCAACCACTCAAAGATGAGGACGGCTTACTGCTTGTGTAAACCATGAAAAGGTGTATACTGCTGTGTCCACATTGTCCACTCATTTGTTGTGAGTTGTCTGGCTGCAGATGGCATGCATACCCAAGTCCAAAGCTAAGGGCTAAAGCTGGCCATACACTACACGATAATCGGGCCCGACTGAATCGGGTAGAATTAAACACTACAGGATCATTTTTTCAGATTATCTGGCCAGAGAATCTAAACGGGCTCACACTAGCCGTTTTGAACAGTCGGGCGCACCGCACGCTACAGGATTCTATTCCGATTGAGTCGGGCCCAAACACAGCAATAATAAATAAATAATTTATATAATGAATACAAAACGTCACTGTTCCGAGAGCTTCGCCTTGCAACACGCGCGCAGACGCACATACAAACAAACAAACACATTATGCTATCCACTCACAAACACACCATTGCCTCACGCAACGAAAAAAAAAAAGCTTCAAATGATAGGCCTACTATGACTATGAGTTCACTTTCATCCATGGATCAACTCTGATCGACTTTCCCCCTCTCTCTCCACTGCTAAAGTCAAGTGCTGCGCGCTGTCTGCTGGTGCTTCTCATGGTGTCTGATTTATGATTAGTCGTATGACTGTGTTGCGCAGAGAACATATCAGATCTCCAAGATCAAACTGCGTCCCTCCGCGCCACATTGTAGGGTTTGTAGATCAGGCAGTGGGCGTGTAGGCCTACTTGCACTCGTGCGCTGTTCCCACTCCAGTCTGTGACTGACTGGTAGTGACTATTTCTGCTGATATAAAACAAACTCGCGACCATTGAGTTTTAATTCCCATCGCAAGCAATCATGATACAACCTGGGAGGATGGATGTGGATCATTATTTGAAATAATAAGCAGTGTATTTATGTGTATTGCTTTTTTTTGGGGGGGGACTAGTTTTCAGTCCCAAATATACTGTAATGCTTTAAAAAGGACAGGCCTATTAGGCCTATATCCATTATGTTTCTTTCATGTCCGCTCCAGGTTTATCATTGTCAGTTTTGATAAAGTCATTTTATTTTATAATAGTTAAGGTTAAGGTAAGGCGTTTCGTATTTTAACAGACAGCAGGTTTAGAAAATATGCGCGCACGTTACCGTAACGTGCGCGCATATTTTCTAAACCTGCTGTCTGTTAAAATACGAAACGCCTGGCTATGCGGGGCGCGCTGTGCCCGGAGTAGCCAGGAGTTGTTAACCCAGCTGGTAGATCAAACAACGAGTTGATGATGGCCCATTAATTAAACTACACGCTGTACCTATGGCCAATTGGAACTTGAAAGGAGTAGAGATTACATAACTGCACCGTGCACGGACCATCAGAGAAAGTGACTGACGTGGGGTGAGCTGCTGTTGTAGGCTGCTTCCACCACGGACGGTTCAAGTTCAAGACAGGCACGTGTCTGCTTTTACTTTAGTGGCCATGGCCTATAGGCTTTCAATCATGATTTCCCCTGTCTTTTAACAAATTATCGCGGTGTGGGCGGATGGATCAATCAAATATAGACTAATCATTAAAAAAAGATCCGAGGGCACGGAGATCCAAATCCAATGTCCCAGAGAGAGGGAGAGAGAGAGAGAGAGAGAGAGAGAGAGAGAGAAAGAGAGAGAGAGAGAGAGAGAGAGAGAGAGAGAGAAAGAGGACGGTTCTGTCTGGTCCATTTGAAGAACTGTAATCCAGCATTTTGAGGTGGAAACATGGAGAATGCACAGGTTTATCATACATTTGAGAGTGAGAATCATAAGTTTAATGTAACTTAATTGGAGTTGGAGGAGGAGAGCAGAGCTGGAAAGTTATTAGCGAGTCCAGACTTGCACTAATTGGTTTGGCCTAGTTTTACGTCTTTGTTGATTGATTGATTGATTTCGTGTGTGTGTGTGTGTGTGTGTGTGTGTGTGTGTGTGTGTGTGTGTGTGTGTGTGTGTGTGTGTGTGTGTGTGTGTGTGTGTGTGTGTGTGTGTGTGTGTGTGTGTGTGTGTGTGTATAGAGAGAGAAAAAGAGATAGCTCTGTCACTCAGATGCTCAGAGACTTGCGTCTATCAGCGGCTGCTGTTTATCAGTCCCCTGCTGCTATTCCAGACCAGTACTGATCCAGGAAAATATCAAACATGTTTGAAAAGAGTCGGGCTACCCCCGATCGTCCTCCGAGCCACTCGGCTGGGCTCCGAGTGGATCTGTGAGACCTCACGCTAGACGACGTTCATGCCCGATTGTCGGGCCCGTTTCAGTCGGTGGCAGCCCGATTGTCGGGAGGGTAATTAAATAGCCCGATTATCGGCTAGTGTGCGGCCAGCTTTAGGCTATCGCCACATTTGCTTTCTGTGTCCAATAGGGGTGTAACAATATAGTAACTGTATTTAAATATCGTTTTTAACTTAAAAAATCAAAGTAGATCGTATTTGTATCGTATCTAATCGGCAGTGCAAAGAATCGATTGTAGATACTACCTACTTGTGCATTGTATTTAGCATTTTTAAGAAGAAAAAATTAAAAGGAGGGGTTTAATTACTTTTCCTTTCCATATAGCTTATAGGAAAGGGTGAGATCTAGATGTTATGGGGCTGGTTTGAGGAAGGTTAACACTGCCATGGTTCACCGGTCAGAGTGTGAAGAAGAGGAGGAGGACCAGGATGAAATATTTTATGCATGTGGTCATGTGGTTTATTCTATAAAAACAAATATAAATACAATCAATTACATATAATACAGTTAGGAAATATACTCACAACAACAACATTATGACCAAGGAACTTAAGCTACAATACAAACATTTAACACTGGTGTATACCACATTTCCTTGAACTACATACAAGTAAGATCATCATTAAGCACTTGCATACAGGTATACAGGTAAGATCATCATTAAGCACATTAACTATGCACAATAGCTATTAAGTACATCACTGGTAAGTATCATTAAGCAGATCACAGTTGGACTCACGTCAGTAACGCACAACATGCAAACTCCAGGCCTGGGCTCTTCAGGTGAGATGTTTGTACTTCTCCTGCTCCTCAAGACTGATGCACAAGGCAGTTTATATAGGCAGTCACAGATTGCATGTGAGTGGGAGCAGGTGTGGTGAATGAGTTGAGCAGGTGAAGGGTGGAGCTGTCATGATAGGAGGGGGAGGTTTGTGTCTATCTAGCATGACCCTTTTGTACAAGCTACACTGGTCTATTGATACATGTGTGTAATCTCTAGGTTCATGTCAAGGTGCAGATTTGTCAATATACAATGTCCATGTATTTGGCAGATAATCACTGTGTTTACTTATTTATATCCATAATAATACATGTTTCCCTTAAAACCTGCACTATCCACACCTTTCACACAGATTTAATGTCTTTGCTAAATAGTTACTATATCGATTTTAAATAATTAAATCGAATCGTATCGTATCGCCATGAATGAACCAATATCGTCCATGTATCGTATCGTCAACCATGTATCGTGATATGTATCGAATCGCTATTAAAATGTATCGTTACACCCCTAGTGTCCAAGGATGAACTCTTACTTGGTACATGCTGTGAATTATCCATCGTTTATGCATCTAACATCTCCGTAGCTCAAAGAGATGCTCAAAGAGAATTCTCCTCTGTGAAGTTTAGCTCACGCAGTCCTTTGATACTCTTACACTTTATATCTCATTCGATTCAACACTTTTTTCCATAACTCATTGATGTATCGGAAATGTCCTCATTTTAAAAGTTGTGCAGAGAACAAAGTCAAGAGAGCTGTGCATTGATTCTTATGATGCATTAAAATGACCCTCTGAGCTTCATAAGAAATAAATTCAAAATCACTTTGCTTTGCCTAGTTGGAACATCCTACTGTGACAAATCCAGTAGTATCTGCTCTGATAACTGGGAGAGGGGGAATGGATATTCTCTTGGTACTTGGAACTTCCTTCAATGGAACTTCCTGTTCTGGGAGAAACTTTCCTTACCACTATTTCAAAGTAAAGATGCTGTTACAGCTGTTTAGTTTATTTTCACATCAAACAAATGCTTAAAATAGTAAGGGACTGTAATAAAAATAAGAAGGATAATGTGCCGGAGAGGCCAAAAGAAACCAAACAGGCTTATTCCCGTGGCCTTCCTACCTGAAAAAATCAAACCTCGTTCGAAGTGGAGCTGTGAATTTGAGCAGTTCCAGATCTATGCTTTTGATTCTGTGTTTTAGATCTATGAATTCTAAGTGTTCTATATATAAATTCTATGTGTTCTAGATCTATAAATTATGTGTGTGTGTGTGTGTGTGTGTGTGTGTGTGTGTGTGTGTGTGTGTGTGTGTGTGTGTGTGTGTGTGTGTGTGTGTGTGTGTGTGTGTGTGTGTGTGTGTGTGTGTGTGTGTGTGTGAACTGTAAACTGTTCCTATGAGTGAGTGGTGAGTGTGCCTGGCCTGCACAAAACAGCGCCCCTCCTTTAACTAGTGTGTTGTGTGTGGCCACTCAAGGTATTGCCAGACTACGGACACGGCCAGCCACCCAGCCAGCCACCCACCCACATACCCACGGACATACCTGTCTATTGGGAGCTTGTGTTCCACAGCTCCAAAAAAAGAAAAAAAAAGAGAAAAGAAATGACAGAAGAATACATAAGTACTAAAGCATGGTGACAAAACATAATGAAGTCTTGAACAAATATAAATAAGGAATTTGGTTGCAAATGTAAACTGCTTCTGTTATTTGTAAGCATACAGTAGGACAGTAGGAGTAGGTGTTTCACACCAGCCATATTGACATAAATAGTTGTGTACATGTGCTTCCTTCACTAATGATTAAGGTTGTGTTCCATTCAGTCAGGGTGCTGCTATGGAGGATGTTGACTCACTGGAAAGGCTATGCTACAGCTAGTATCATTGATAACACCTGTGAAGGAAGTAGCATTAAAAAACTGTCAATATGACTACTGTGGTCTACAATAGGTCAGGAGTCAAAAGCAAAGGCACTGGCAAGATTCTCCTGCATAACTGCTTGTCTCCATATTTGGAGGAGGTGCTGTTTTCTGTATCCATAGATGGACACAACTATGGACAACAAGTGTTCAAGAACACTTGTTATACTGTATATGAACATAAATAAAAGTGTGTGTGTGCGTGCGTGCGTGCATGCATGTCTAGTGGTCACTGCTCTGAAACGTCAAGTGGGTACGTTTGGGGTGTTGCGTCACTAGTTCTTGAGGCTGGTACAAGTGGTTTGTTTTTGACAGGCCCACATATTGTCCAGCCACCCTGAGACATTTCAAGCTAATTTACACCTCATCATACAACCGCAACGCCATACGTCGCCAATCTGTTCTTTTCAGCGAGCGTGTTAATTAGGCTTTAGAGTCATTCAGAGTCACGTGCTCACGTACGTACACTACCACACACACACACACACACACACACACACACACACACACACACACACACGCACACACACAAGCACTATCTCACATGAATGCACATACAAATATAGAGTATATCAACCTCCCCACGCACAGTCATACAAAGACCATCCCACAACCAACTCATACACATACCTGTGCTGATGTACACACACACACACACACACACACACACACACACACACACACACACACACACACACACACACACACACACACACACACACATACATAGACTTGCTTCTCTGTGCCACAACAATTAATTATTCAAAAGGGCCTGTTTTCCTCTTCTCTACTCCTCATCTTCAGAGTTGTCACTTTGCTGAAAGATTCATCAGCATGTTTACTAAACATGTCCTTTTCAGAAGCATGCATGGCTGCCAGCCAACTGCCTCTTGTCTGCCCTTCCCTTTCTTTTGCCCTCTCTCTATCGCTCTCTCTTTCACTCTGTCTATGCTCTCATTCTCTCTCTGTGTCTGTGTCTCTCTCTCTCTCTCTCCATCCTTCCTTCCATTTGTCTTGTGTTCTTCCCACAGTGGAAGCAGGAATGGAGCACGCACTCATTTTTCTCAAACTGGTCAGTCTTGGCTTCCTCTGACTTTAGACTCCCTTACCCTATTTGTCAATTTTGTCTGTCTGTCTGTCTGTCTGTCTGTCTGTCTGTCTGTCTGTCTGTCTGTTTTACCTAGTCGCTCCCTACTTTGCTCTCTCTCTCTTTCTCCCTAACCCCCCCCCCTCTCTCCTTCTTTTTCTGACTCCCCCTCTCTTCTCCATCCCTCCCCTCTATGTCCCTCTCTTTTCCTTTCTCTTTAATTTCTCCTTCGCCCTCTATCTCGGTTTCCTCTCCCTCCTTTCTCTTCTCTGCCCCCCACAGCTGTGTGTGTGTGTGTGCGTGCGTGTGTGAGTGTGTATGTGTGTGCACGGCACTGCGCGCATGAGCGAGATTGATTGTGTGTGTGTGTGTGCGCACGTACTGTATATTCTTGCAGTCACAGACAGAGCTGAAGAGAGAGACAGAGAGAATTTAAGCCATTATGTAACAATCTGTCCCCTTGACTTGGACGTATGTCATTATTGTAGATAAGGGGCCCTGGGGGAGGGCCACATCGGAATACCCCCCCCCCCCCCCACCACCACCACCATAGGCCTCTCCTGCACTGTCTATTGTCAGAAAGGGGGTGAAGCAGAAGAGAAGGGATGAAGGGCAAGGATGATAGGGGGATGAGGGAGGGGCATCGAGAAAAATATAAGGGCACAAAGAGGAGTAGGGGAGATGTGGAAAAGGGCACGATGAAAAAGAGCAAAGCAAGAAAGAGAGAAAGAGAAAGAGAGAGAGAGAGAGAGAGAGAGAGAGAGAGAGTGTGCAAAGGAGAGTTTAGAGAGAGCCATAGGAGCTAGATAAAACAGAAGGAGCGAGTAGTAAACAGAGGGAGGAGAGAGGAGCTTAGGAAGACGTGCCGTACAGAGCCTTGAGAGGAGGGGGATGACAAAGAAAGAGAGCAGCAGATGCCGTGGCGTCAGTTCAGCAAAAGCTAAGGTATGGCAACATGACTGGTGTCTTGCACGAAGGCGCGCGTGCAAGACACCGGTCATGTTGCCATACAGCAACAGGAATGATGATGATGATTACTATCAGAGGATACTATTAATTTACCGCAGGCACAAGTAAACAACTGACTGCCACACTTGAAAAAATAACCCTAACCCTAACCCTCCTGCTAATTAACAATAATGCATTGCACCTGTGCTGACCTACTGAACCGGGGGAATAAACCATTTGTCAAGATAGGGGGGATACAAGTGTTGTCTAATTTGCATTGTAGTTAAGTAATTTAATAACAGAACAGACAGTCAGCGAGACATCATTCATGAATTTATTTTAAGTTCATTTTATTTTTTCCCCCTGGAGCCAAGGTATGGCAGCTGCCATACTCTACCTTGCCATACCCAATTTGACGCCTCTGAGCAGATGCCTGGAGAGAGAGGTGGCAGATTTAAGGGTTGGGGAGGTGAGACGGGTAAGACGGGAGAGGTTGCTGTCTGTGTAGTGGCTCTCTGTGCGTCCTTCACTGGCAAGTATTTATGTAGCCAAAAAGAATGCACGCACGCACCAACCGACCTCTGCATTGAATCTATTAAAAGCTCAACATTGATCCTTTAATACATTTAATGCAGAGGTGAATTCCTTTTCTTTTTGGATGTATTTTTGGGGCTTTGGATTCCCTGCACCACAGAAGAGTGAAAGCGTGTTATTTTCAACTTTACCTAAACTGTAGCCTATAATGTTGCCCCATGAGGATCTGACATGATGTCAATCAATCCATGAAGACAGCTGAAATAGTTGGAACGCGCACACGCACACGCACTCGCTCGCACGCGCACACGCACACACACACACACACACACACACACACACACACACACACACCAACGTGTGTGTGTTTGTGTCTCTCTGCCAAGGTGAAGCGGAAAGCCTTGTTGAAGTCCATTAGAGACTGTCTGAGGGCAGCCTGGCTCAGATCCAGGGAGTGGCCACAGCTTGTTAATGGCTTGTTTGTGTGCGTGTGTGTGTGTGTGTGTGTGTGTGTGTGTGTGTGTGTGTGTGTGTGTGTGTGTGTGTGTGTGTGTGTGTGTGTGCGTGTGCGTGCCAGACAGCCTGTGGTGAAAAGATACGTGATTAAGGCCAATCGCTCCAACCTCTCAAATGGTCATGCAGCTTTTCATCATAATCACCTTGCTCAGTCATTATACTACACACACACACACACACACACACACACACACACACACACACACACACACACACACACACGTACTGTATATGATATGGTAGCACTTTCAAAATCAGCAAGAGATGTAGTGGAATGCTTGGGTGGAAGCTGCACACACACACTCACACACGCACGCGTGCTGTGTGTTCACAACGTGGCGACGGGACGCGCTCGCGTGCAGGTTCCAAGTACAAAGTTACTTTCCGACCCTCATATACTGTGCATGTGCAGTTGTGCACAGCGCATAACCCAAACTCTGCATTTGGGTGCTCATACTGTAGCTTCTTACGGGTATGGACTAGTAATAACTAGAAGCAGTGCTCTTCCAAGCGCTAGAAGAGGCCCATGAGAAAGATTGGCAGCGACCGGGCCAACGGCGCCGGAGATTAGCAGTAACAGACGGACGCACGCACACACGCATGCACGGATGGACGGACGGAGGCGAAAAGATAGTCTTTCCCATGCCTTTCGGCTGGTGGAGACAATAATTTGGGGTCTGGGGGACACCCATAGCTGTTCTTCAAGATGATAGCTGATCTACAGTACTTGCTCAACATGCAAAGCAAAAATGTTGAACAGTCGTGACAAATCTTGACAATAAATCTTCCTTTATGGGGGTCCCTGAGACAAAACCTACAAATAGGGGTCCACTACATAGCAATGTGGGGTCCTTGACATGAAAAGGTTTGAGAACCACTTCAGTACATTAATACAAATGCACACACACATACATTTATATAAGGTCCATTCACACATGCACGTGTTCTTAAGCACACATTCACCCACACATGTGCTTAGTGTATTCATTAGGCTGTGTTGCCACACAGGCACAACAATAAACACACATACTCAGACTTAGTCACTGTGGTATTGTGTTGGCCAGACAAGCGTTCAACTTCACACACATGCAAGGATTCAAATATAAAGATGATTTAAGATCATTCAGCAAACAGAGCAGATCTACAAGCTCACAACGCTTTGCAATGCATCGGTTTTCGGCAAAGAGATTTGGTGTGGAGGGAACAAAGGAAGTTGCTGAGTATATACAGACTCCTCCGTGCCCCCCTCAGCTAAGTACTTTATGGTTTAGTGGTTAACCCTGCTGATAAATCACATACTCATACATACATACGTAATCATACAGTATAGTGTAGGTAGGTGTCCTGTCTCATTTTCTGCCTCAACATCTCCCTCTCTCTCTACCAATGAGCAGGATTAGTGTCAATGCAAATGTGTTTTTGAGCGGTGGTCACACCGTCTCCATAGCGTGGCCGTGTGTGTATCCGTGTGTGTGTGTGTGTGTGTGTCTGTCTGTCTGTATGTAGCCTCTGGTGTATGTAGCCTGAGTACCCTGGGTGACCAGAGAGGTGCTGTTGAGTCTAGTCTGCCCTGAGCATCAACTGCAATAGCAGTGGCGGCCTGAGTGACATACATGCATGCATGCATGTATGCATGTATATTTGTTTTGCTGTTGCGCAGCCTCCACGACCACCGCTCAGTTCACACGGGTGTGATTTTTTAAGTAGTGTGTGTGTGTGTGTGTGTGTGTGTGTGTGTGTGTGTGTGTGTGTGTGTGTGTGTGTGTGAGTGTGTGTGTGTGTGTGTGTGTGTGTGTGTGTGTGTGTGTGTGTGTGTGTGTGTGTGTGTGTGTGTGTGTGTGTGTGTGTGTGTGTGTGTGTGTGTGTGTGTGTGTGTGTGTTTGTGTGAGACAAACCCCTCTCACACTAATTCCACCATAACCTGATGGCAACTGTTGTTCCTTGCTATGTAAGACAATACGCCTCCATCGAGGAAGCCTGTTTCTGTGTGTGTTTTGCAGGGCCGGTCTCTCAATAATCCGGTGTGTGGCTATTCTACCCTGTAGCCTCCAGTAAAATCTGTGATATTAATTCATTAATAATAATGAATTAACTGACAAATGGACTGTAACACACTCTTGGAATTAAATTAAAATAAAAAAGTAATTTTAACCAATCTGTATGGTAGAGCTCTTGCCTTGGGACCACACAGCCATGGGTTCAATCCCAGGCACTGCCAACTCAGCGTATGAGTAGCACGGCTTGGGTGTGGCAAGTTGCACAGTAAGTACTGGGAGCTGATGGTAGATGTGGCACTCCAGATCAGCAATCCATCTCCCAGAGTTCTAGCGCAGGGATAGGTGCGTTCTTGGCTGATACCAACAATAGGCCTCTCTGATCAACTTACTTACTACTTACTTACTATATGGTAAGAGTATGTTGATGCAATATAACTAACACAGCTAGTGGTTGGAGGTGGTCCCCCTCCCTACTCTTCCATTGAGATATTTAAACCCTGTGTTTGGGGGGGACCACTACTGGTTAAATAGCGGTATTGCCTGATGCTCAAAGCGTAATATCTCCCCTGCCCAATGTTACTTCTTGGCTCAACTGTAGACATTTCAGCCCACATACGGGACACAAATCTCACGCATTGCAGCTTTTAACACCGAAGATTACTTCAGTGTTTGCTGCGTGCATCAAGGCAAGCTGCAGGATGCGACGACTTGCGGCGTGCTCTCTCTCTCTCCTGTCCTTCCATCTAACGTGGATTGGCTCGCCCGCCCCATGGGGCTGTGGATGCCCCGGCAGCTCTGTGGTAAATCCAAGGCCGTAATCTATTGTGGTAATCTGCTGCTGCTGTGTGGGGGGATCATTAGCAGGATCAGAGGATCATAGATGGTTGGGGGAGAGGGTGTGGGCCTGGATTAATGCTAATGCCAGGTGTTGTTTTAGTTAGGGAAGTAATGCGTGGGGAAATGTGCCGGCGTTTGCGTACGCGCGTTGGAGAGAGAGTTTTGCAGGGTTGTACAGATGTGTCTGCGAGTGCATGCATCAACATTTAGCATGCATCCGTTTGTTAATGCATGCATGTTTGTACATGACGTTGTCTCTTGTCAAGGTATTAGTGAAGGTTGAGTAATGGACCTTTCGCAGAATTCGCACTACTGCTGTGATGATTGGACCACAGCGCAGCTGAATCCACCCGTCCGACAAGTTGGCCACTCCTCCCATTGGACCATGCATTGGACCCATGTTATTTTAGCCTTGTTTCAGATGATGATTAGCGAAACGTTGCTGCTGGGGGACCTGCAACAGTGATTATAGCGACCCAGAACGTTAGAAGGGAGCATTTTTTTAATTCATTTTCCGAAGCCAAAACCTTTCTTGGACTGCAGGCTGTGGATTAAGTTTGTGTCCGCCTGGTCGACAGCTAAACTTTCCGGGAATTGAGACCATTTCACGCCAGAGATATTAAATGTTTTATAGATTTATAAGCAATTGAATCGGCATGGTAAGAAACATGTAGCCTATATTTGAGCTCAACACACCATCATCACATGGATCAAATACATAAATTAACACATTGTTTAAGTGTTAAATTCACTTTTAATATTTATTAAGTGCTGCTATTTGTTGTCTTGCTTACCTTGTGGTACACAAAACTATGTCCAGTAAGTTGACTGATATTAGATGAAGTAAATCCATAGTGCTTCTTTTGTTTGTTAAAATGTGTATGTCATACACATATTTTCCCAGTTCATATGACAAGACTTGATGAAACTCCCAGGTGATGAATCGCCATCTCTAGATAGTCAGTGATGATGTTGCAGAGAAATCAAATTGGTCGTAGGGAATAGTCAGTGGGAATAATTCAGGGGGACTCCATAGACCATAATAACACAACCCAATTCTAATTATATGATTACAGTCTATAGCCTTATAGTCTGAGGGAAATACAACAGCACTTTGATAGCATCATTGGCATGTACCTGTTCATTCACCGCTTTGCGTGATTT
Organism: Nannobrachium achirus; assembly: GCF_963921795.1. NCBI lineage: Eukaryota > Metazoa > Chordata > Actinopteri > Myctophiformes > Myctophidae > Nannobrachium > Nannobrachium achirus. The sequence goes on from NC_137829.1 coordinate 4,875,938, forward strand.
TAGGCCAAAATCTGTAGGAGCAGTGTCCAAAAATGTGTTTAGCAAAAATCAGCCTGATGGTGGCGCTAGAAGAGGGCCATGTGAGAAATCAGGGGTGGAGGTTGTGATTTGCCAGCCAAGGAGTGTGTGTGCAAAGATTGGCATCGATAGGGGCAACGGTGGCAGAGATAAGGGTAGGGGCAAAATTGTAATGTCACGTGACGTAACTTGCTACCTGGCGGTCGCAATTAACGTGTTTGTAGTCATGTGTCATGGTGTTTTAGCCAATACAGTGTATTCATATTTAAATCGATCTGAGTCAGTGTAAAATGGCTCTATGTATGCAAGTCTAGGAAATAGAATGGTCCAGCAGACAGAGGATTTTCCTTATTATGAAAACACTTGTTTTGTTTTAATAGTCGTGCACATATTTTTCCAATGCATGCCAGGCCTTGTTGACGGATTTGGAAGAGATTTCGAAGTTACTATGTTACTATGTGTTATTGTTATTGTCACAGTATTCTTCTTGTCATGGCTCATTTACTGTATCCCTTTTAGGTCATGTAAATGTAGCCATACACCATATGTGATGTGTGACTATATAGGCTGTTGAATGACACTGTGCAGTGAAGAGCTGCGATGATGTATAGTGGAGAAAGGCCAGGGTAATGTTTGCGTTTGTTTACATTTTCTCTGAGGTCGTTAAAAGGCTATTGAATTCACCTTTCTGCTCGCACTGTGGCTGTCTCCCCTTCTGTTTTGTGCGCGCCTGTTATTGTGTGCTTGATATTGAAATTGTGCCTTCTGCTATGCTTGAAACAAAGGGCCTATTGTCTTCTATCCATCTCTCTACCCTTCTACTGTAGCTCCCTGTACTTTCATAACTCTCTCTTCCACACCAAATAGCCTCGGGATCCAGGCATTTCATTCAAGAAATAAAAGCCTGGGTTAAAGCCCCCAGTAACTGTGGCTCAGCCAATCACAAGCCACGTTCGTCAAGGCATCACCTACGGAGTAGTAGTGTTGGTGTCACATGAAAATGAATAGCACTCGGTCAGGGTATTGACAAAATAATGTATCATTTCATAAAATGTACTCAATGGCTCCGAGTCTGGTTTTAAGTGGGGCTGGGACTTTCACTGATTAATTGCGATTAATTAATTACAGAAAATGTATGCGATTAAAAAAATTAACGCATTTTAATCGCACTTAGTTTTTGCACCACAGAACCTTCAGTTTCAGGCATACCAATCATAGCGATGCACCAACCAAGAATAAGAGACAACAAACGCAAAGGGAGAAGTAGCCGATCAGAGCGCTTTGCTTGGCCCAGTGGATGCGAAATTTTGATTTAAAAAACTCACTTGTTGATTCACTCGTACAGCAAAATGTGTTCTTGGGTCAAATATTAATATGCGATTAAAATGCGATTAATTGCGATTAATTAATTACAAAGCCTGTAATTAATTCGATTTTTTTTTATCGCATCCCAGCCCTAGTTTTAAGACAAATTTTACCGCCATTTGCAGACTGCATTGACCTCCTGCCTTGTGCTTTCCCCCTCTCACGTACGACAAGGGATATTTCACTTTCAAATAAAATAAACATAAAATATATAAAAAAATAAATGAAAAAGTAATGAAAAAATCATAGCCACACATTAGAAGGACATTCTAATGCGTGAGGGGGCTGCGATTTTTCCAGATATACAAGCTTTTATATAGATCTGCTTTTTACCGAGCACGACACCGACACGCAAAAAAAGTTTAAGAGTGCGGGGAGAGAGAAAGACAGAGAGAGAGCTTAGGGTGGGTTGGGTTGGGGATTATAACTGCTACACGTCCTTTTAGGCCAAGCACAATGCTGCATTAAAAGCATTATGGGGTCGTTGCCATAGTTTCCTGGAGGGCATCGTGCGTCGCCGTGGCAGCCAGCGCGTCAAGACCTGTTTTCATATTTTTTTCCCACCGTGCCAGGCACCAACCACACATATCCAGATGTCAAAGACACACACACACACACACACACACACACACACACACACACACACACACACACACCTGACGTCATTGTAGACGTTTTTTATTATTTTACAGTATATTTATTATTATTGCGACCGAAGGTCGCTGTTTACTATGAGAAACGTCACAGCTTGTCCGCGTCCGTCTCTGTAGACATTTTTACGGTCTGTGGGTTTGCCGCTCTGACATCATGCTCTGATGTCACTGTGATGTCAAGGGAACCACTCCAGATTGGGTTTGCCGCTCTGATATCACGCTCTGGCCCCACAGTGATGTCACACTAACAGAATCCCTTTTATGCCCATACATTATGGAGTTCCCTGATGTCATCAATATTAATGATGCCCTGTTAGAGAGATCCCTGTGATGCCAGGGGGAACAAATCCCTTTTATGCCCAAATATGGAGATATGGAGATCCCTGTGATGCCAGGGGAACAAATCCCTTTTATGCCCATATATGGAGATCCCTGGTGTCCACATTCCTGATGTCCACAATCCACATCACTGTGGCGTGACCTCGCCCTTTAGGGGGCGCTCACTTGTCTCCCTGAGGCGTCTTTTTAGTTATATCTGATCTAACAGGCTCAGCGAGTGCCGCGCTGCGAGCTTGTAGATCTGCTATTTTTGAAAAATCTTGAAAATGTGTGCCAAGAAACCTATGTTTCCATGTCAGTGATGGTCAAACTTTTTCATGTGAAGGACCCCCCCATCTCAAAATATTTAGTTCCAGGGACCCCCCAGAAGCAAACTTTGAGTTACAAATGTTCACTTAAAAAATACATAAATTCAAAGATTTGCGCACATTTTCACGACTTTTCAAAAATAGCAGATCTACAAGATCGCAGCGCGGCACTCAGAGCTTGTATATCTGCTATTTTTCAATAGCCTGTCCACCTACAGCAAATCCACACTGACCTGTTTTCTTTAAGCCGGTCAATGCTACACCCTCGCCCTCGCTGGCCACGGCCTCCCAACCTAATGAAAAAGTCATTTTATGGGAATAAAGACAAACAAGTGGCTGCTGGTCTGTATTGGAAACTGTGCTCTCTGTGTGTCTGTGTCTCGCTCATTGGAAATCAATACGTGGTTGTGTTTTCGATTAAATGAATGTACTGGGGCAATGATTTTAAGGCCTCGTTCTCTCTCTCTCTCTCTCTCTCACACTCTCACACACTCTCTCTCACACACACACACACACACACACACACACACACACACACAGCTTAAGATTAAGGTGTGTGTGTGTGTGTGTGTGTGTGTGTGTGTGTGTGTGTGTGTGTGTGTGTGTGTGTGTGTGTGTGTGTGTGTGTGTGTGTGTGTGTGTGTGTGTGTGTGTGTGTGTGTGTGTGTGTGTGTGTGTGTGTGTGTGCGTGCGTGCGTGCGTGCGTGCGTGCGTGCGTGCGTGCGTGCGTGCGTGCGTGCGTGCGTGCGTGCGTGCGTGCGTGCGTGCGTGCGTGCGTGCGTGCGTGCGTGCGTGCGTGCGTGCGTGCGTGCGTGCGTGCGTGCGTGCGTGCGTGCGTGCGTGCGTGCGTGCGTGCGTGTGCGCGCGCGCGCGCACGCGTACGCGTGGGGCCAATTTTGCCTTTAACTACACGCCCAAAATTGGAATGCCCGTTATTAGTGTACAAATGGAACCAAAAGGACACTCATGGGTCCATTTGTACACTCTTAAAGTTATTTCAATGCTCAAGATTCTATTGTGTAATAGTCAGAGCATGCTGTGCTTTTAGAAATGAGGGGTTGTAGGTCTTAAGGCTTAAAATAAAATCACACCCGTGTGAACTGAGCGGTGGTTGTGTGTGTGTGCGTGCGTGTGTGTGTGCGTGTGTGTGTGTGAGAGAGAGAGAGAGAGAGAATATTGCAGTTGATGCTCAGACTAGACTCAAGAGCACCCTCTCTGGTCACTGAGTGGTAGTTCAGGCTACATACACACATACATACATACATACATACATACATACACGGATACATACACGGATACACACACGGCCATGCTATGGAGCGGTCTACCACCGCTCAAAAAAGAGTAGGTCACACCTGTCACAGAGGATGTGTAGTGCTCTGCCTCGAACACGCAGAGCTCAGGTTGCCCCTCCATGCTCCTGTGACGTTCATTATTGATCGGGACAGCAATGTCAGGTTACCACTACTGTGTGTCAGGCTCAGTCACGCAGCGCTTCACCCACGTTCACAGGGTCACACATTGATGACTTCACACGCAAAAAAAACAAGCGTCACTCCCTGCAGTAACTCGCCCTGCTCTTCAAGACATACTGCTACTCCCGGAGTAGACTTTTCTCTGTTTACATAATGCAATAAAACTAAACTGCACCGCTTACTCGGAAACTCGCAGCCTGGGTCTATGTGCTTTATATGTAGGTCATGTGCTAAAGGTACTATAAATGTATGTCCCATATTATGAGATTAAAGGGAGCGGATGCTTTGTTGTGTAATTGCGGATGCATTGTCATTGTAGGCTGTAGCTGAGTGGGTAGAGAGAGAGGCCTTCTGGGAATGGGAAGGATCGACCCCTGGCTGCCCATGCAGTGCATATGTCGAAGTGTCCCTCTTAACCCTGCCCTAACTGCTCCCTAGGTGGCCTATTAATGGCATCCACTACTCCTAATAGTTAGGATGGGTAAATGCAGACAGAGGGCAAATTCCAGGTATATGCAAATACACCAACAACTTCTAAAGGGGACACAATTATTGTTATTATTATTATTATTATTATTATTACTCTCTGCCTGAGAGCAGTGGGTTGGCTCAATAAGAGTCACGGTGAAAATTACCTCATTTTGAAATGTGAAAACATTCCTCCATTCACTGAAATGGCATGATGACATATAATAATGTGTTTGTATGTTTTGTATGAGCTTCACAGGTCATTTTTACAAAGCAAGCTTATAGAGGGTATGCGTGTGATCATTATCATACCCGGAAGTTATGCTGAAACGCCTACTGAGTGGCAAAAAACTACTTTCTGGCCTTGACAGCCCATACATCCAAACAGAAAAGTCCTATCTCATTGCATTAAACAACGTTAAACAACGTTAAACTCACTTTGCCACTCGATTTGACACTCGATTTTCCATTCACTTCATGCATGTGCATACCCTCTTGTGATATTTTCTGAGAAGGGTTTAAACCTCATTTAAACACCATGCCAAGCCACACTGCATTTTGCATTGTGATCTGCTATTTTCTGCATATAAATCAGGCTTTAGTGGCGTTGAGTGCAAACTCCATAATTTCCTCACTTTCTACACTATTCTATTGGAACGGAGAATTGCATGGCCTCCCTGCCTCACATCATGGGTCTGAGCCAATAGAATAGATTAGAATAAATCTGCTGCTCTCTGCGTAGGCTGGAGATTCAGTTATATTCCATTGTATAATATTATAGCCTATTATTATATTTTATTTTATTGTATTACTCCTTGGAATAAATATCCAGTATTTCCAGTAGGATTTGAAATGCTTACAAATGTTTGACACAGTTGGTGCAGTGCATTAGAATTACTTCGTGCACAGACCACAACCATAGAATTGCCTCTTGAACAATTCATTTGACATCATTTCAGATATCCAGTAGGCAATATAAATACAAAATAATAATTCTACTTTTTGGTAGTTCAGCATCACAGATGGATGGATGGAGTGGAGAGAAGGGCGGGTTTTTACAGTGGATGCACAGGGGCGTCACAAGGGGGGGAAAAGTGGGACTGAGTTACTAGGGCCCAAGGTGGAGGGGCCTTCATTATTTTATACTTTAGCTATTGAAAAATAGCAGATTTACAAGCTCGCAGCGCGGCACCGAGTGCTGCGCTGCGAGCTTGTAGATCTGCTATTTTTGAAAAGTTGTGAAAATGTGTGCAAATCTTTGAATATTTGTATTTATTTAAGCGAACATTTGTAACTCAAATGTTGCTTCTGGGGGGGTCCCTGGAACTAAATGTTTTGAGATGGGGGTCCGTGGCCAAATACATATCATTTTGGGGGTCCTTCACATGAAAAGGTTCGAGCACCACTGACATAGAAACAGAGTTTTTTTCAAATAACCTAAGAAGGATTTGAAATATTCAAAGACTTTTCACGATTTTTCAAAAATAGCAGATCTACAAGCTCGCAGCGCGGCACTCGGTGCCACGCTGTGAGCTTGTATATCTGCTATTTTTCAATAGTTAAAGTGCAAAATGTGAGTGAATCTTTGTAATCCCCAAAATCTGGTGTGACACCCTGGTGGATCCAGTGAAAAGATGACTTCTAAAGTAATAAATAAAATCAACCAACGAACTCGTTTCCTACAGAGGATCGCCCCGATGGTCAATTTCAACACACTGAAGACCATAGCTGGTGCAATAATCCAGCCCCTCTTTGACTACGGAGTCCACGTATGGTATCGTGACGCACCACAAGCCCTGAAAACTAAACTCCAAACAGCCCAAAATAAACTAATTAGGGTCCTGCTTATCCTTCCCTATCAGACTCACCTCACCGCTACTCACCAGTTAAGAGTGGGGTGGCTCAGAGTAGATGACAGAGTACAGCAACTTGCAATGGGCCTGGTGTACAAGATACACTACACCACTATGATACCCAAGTACCTTTCAAAATACTTTATAAACATTAAGGATGTCCATAATTACAACACCAGAGGCAGCGCCACAGATCACTTTCAACCCAGAGTTAAAACCAACAAAGGGTCAAACTCTTTTTTCTGCTATACCACCAAAATGTGGAAAGCCTTACCGAAGGCCATAAAGGAGTGTGGCATCCTTTAAAATTGCCCTGAAAAACCACTTACAGGCAGCAGCCGTTCGCAACTGGTAAAAAATGAACCTAGCCCAACCCTACCCTCCCCTGCCCCTTCTTTGTATATACTGTTTATTTTAGACTTACTGTATTTTTTTTGTTTTTCTTTACATATCTACTGCATAGTACTGTGTTCTATTTGTCTGTCATTCAATGTTATATGAGATACTTCAATGGTTTCCAGTGGAAATAAGCTTAGTCTTTTCATGGATCTCCTTTTAGTAGACCTTGTACCAGTGAACTGTACCGTCATGAAACTGTACCTTTTCCTATGCAAACTTCTAATAAAGTCTTCAATCAATCAATCAATCAATCAGTGGTGTTTTCTCCACAAGCAGCACTCAATGTATTCTGTCTGTCTCAGCTGTCATTCCAGCTAAAAGTCCATTCTAGATTACTGCAAGTCAATGGAGATCCAATAAGCAGTTACTAGTGACCTCATAGAAAATTCCAGCTAATGAAAGTTACCTAGCCTGACATTTGCACGCCACCCAGTGACTATGCTGCCAATCAATCTGTTGTTAGCTGGAGATGGCCACGGGCAGGAAGCAAACAACTCAGCAGGGGGTCCTCTGTGTGAGTGCGTACGTGTGTGTGTGTGTGTGTGCGTGTGCGTGTGTGCAGCACGTACAGTACACTTGGCAGCTAGTCAGTGCTATGACTGGTGCTAAATTACCAAGAGGAAATGAAGTGGCAGGTTCAATGTTCCAGCCAAGGTTTTGAAGAGGGGCACAACATTAAAACAATAATTGTGTGAAAGCCAGTTATTTCAACTGTCTGGCAGTATGAGAGATGAGGATACAAAAATAACTCTCGGTTTCAAGGAAACTTATTGACAACAATAAATTGTGTCATCTGATATTTCTGAAGCCAAGCATGCTCCTCACGGGTTGAATAACCTTCACTTTATTATGTAGAAACTGTACTGACACGTTTAAGCAGGGTTCAGTTTTAGCATCGGTGGCCGTGGGCAGTATGTTTTATCACTGCCTCTGGTCAGACTGAAAGTACATTTCCTTTTGGGAAATGTAGACTGTCTGATATATTTGATAACCTCATAATTTAACAATTTAGTTAAAACCTACATGTGTGTTGCTATGCTGTTTTGGTAAATTTATTTTATTTTCCTCCAAAATATTTGTAATTTAAATTGTGAAAATAGCGGATCTTCAACCTCACAATGCATTGATTGTGACTCTGTGTGAGCTTTTAGATCGTCCATTTTTGCAATTTGTTTTACAACAAAGTATAGGGCTTAAACCATTATGAGAATGTCCCTGTCTATTTTTCTAAGTTCAACTCAGCTTCCAAAACAGAGTTTTGTGTGCCATGTAAATGATTCCCTTCCGGTTATTAGACGCCTGTGTTGGCCTTTCTCCATGCTGCAGTTACAGAGTCAAATGAAAATAAAATTAGATTCTTTTTGTGATGTTTACTGTTTAGTTTTAGTTTGTTTTACTAACTCTCTTTCCACACGCAAGAATAATAAAAAAAAACATAGTCTGAGCTCAATACTATCTTTCAATTTCCCAGGATCCTTCGGTACAAAAGATGGGCAGTGGGAGGAAGAAGACGGTGTCCTTCAGCAGTATACCATCTGAAAAAAAGGTAACTTAGATAGCCTGATACCTTGACAAATATCTCATACAAAAGAAAACAAAAACACTGGAATAAAAGACAAGAAACAAGATATGACTCATCATATTTATCAGGTGGCACTTGTAGTACTTCCAGACATATTTGTGCTTGTATTTTGTAAACATCCTTATTTGTACTGGCATATACATGCATGGAAATAATTGGTATAAAAATGGGTATATTCCATTGTCTGAGAGGACATTGAGCCCAACAGCAGCCACCGATATATAGATACAGTATATGCAGTGGCCGAAACCAGTATTGCTGTTTGCTTATAATGCCATACTCTGAGAGGACATTGAGCCCTAATTGGCTATGGGGCAGAGTAAATCACGAGAAAGTGATGAGAAATATGACCCCATGATCACTACTTGTAGCCTGGTTAATAAACCAGACTGCACAACACCACCCCCTGGCGGTAGTGGTGGTGTTGTGTGAGGAATTAGTATGAGCAACGCCAGGCTACACTGACTACTTGCACCTCTCTTCATTGATAAGGCCATCATCTACGACCTGATAAAAACAAATCCTTCGTTTTCTGCTTTGCTAAACCTGAGCATAACGTTGAAAAATGCCTAACCCTTGAATCTTTTTCATGACCCTGGCAGGTGAGCAGTGCAGCCGACTGCTTGGCTTTCATGCAGGGCGGATGCGAGCTGAAAAAGGTTCGGCCCAACTCCAGGGTTTACTGCCGCTTCTACACCTTGGACCCTGACCTGAGCTGCCTGCGCTGGGAGCCGTCCAAGAAGGACGGGGACCGTGCTCGGCTGGACATCACCAGCGTACGGGAGGTCCGCACCGGGAAGAGCACGGAGACCTTCCTCCACAACGGGCCCTTATCTGAACACCTGGCCGAGGAGGCGGCCTTCTCCATCCTACATGGAGATGACTACCAGGTACTATGTAACTTTTTGACTCAGGGCACTCCTTTAAATAACCTTTTTCATCCACGACACCCCTGAATTAAGCCCTTTGCACACAGGACAGTTGCGTTTTTTTTCGTTTGCTGCATGAATAAAACGCATTGGATTTGGTGTGCAATGCTGTGTGGAACCGGCGCTGCGGATCCCTAAAGGAGTCATAAAATGAGTGATGAGTTTTTTACCGCATGCGACAAGACGCACAAATCGAACTGGGTTCGATCGAGAAAAAAACGCACAGCTGCAGCCACTCGTCGCATGGCTAATTCGGATCCGGTGTGCATGAGGATGTAGAGAATCATTGTTTTCTTTAAAAAAAAAAAATTTTCCGTTTTATCCGTGCGGATAAACGCGCCTGTGTGCAAAGGGCTTAACACTGTTATCTTTTAGAATCTTATATATCATATCACGCTACGTAAATATGCACATCTATCCACCTGAGATTCGGTATGTCATGGAGAGATATCCATTTCCATCAGAACTGATTAAAAATAACGTTATAGTTGATGTTTAACCACATGAACCCCAGCATCCCTATTCTGGGGGGAAGGTTCACCAAAAATAGAAGATATACAAGCTCACAACGCTTGTAGATCTGCTATTTTTGGTGAAGAGAGTTGGGGTAGATGGTAAAAGAACTCATCAAGTACAGTGCAAATCAGGTCTGTTTTACTAAGCATAGAGGGTCTATGTGGTTTAAACTTACTGAAGTGATATTGATGAATTCCAAATATTAAACTATTAATTTACCGAATGTCCGTCTGTCATCTGTCTGCATGCTGACATCACTGATACTAAACAGTAACAGCCTCATGCTGAAACAATGCCCAAATGTGGAGATGACTGACATCACTGACTGACATCAGTCAGCCCACAATTGGAGATGACAGACGTCGCTGATACTAAACAGTGCCCAAATTTGGAGATGACTTCATGACTGACATCACTGATACTAAACAGTGCCCAGGATGCCATAGCACCCACTGTGGGAAACCCTGAGGTAGACAGTCAGTCACACACAACAAGATATGATATTTCCACCAGCATATCAATGCAACTCCTACAACATGAAACTACTTGCAGCTACTTGGCAGTTGCAAGGATTTTCATTGGTCTGGACTGGCTATGAAAACTGTTTTGTTGCAAGGAGCTGCGACTGGCCTTTAGCAATGAGTAACTGAATGAGTGTTTGGCATTGCCCTTCATTGTGACCTTTGGAAAAGCTAATCATCTTTCCGGAGCAGCTTACTGATCATTCCCAGTTTCATGACAATCCGTTCATCTGTTCTCAAGTAACTTGAGAATTGTGATATCTAAGCTTCTTTTATGTTCTGATGGTAATGCATTTGCTGCGTACCAGAAGCACTAAGCAATATTATTGTTTATCGTGATAAAAAACACTCACGATAATCATATCGTGGAGAATTAATTTATCGTGATATCGTCCTCCGTCATGCACTTGGATCAATTCACCTTTTATTTGCCGAGCTGCATGGTAACATTTAAACCCTCTATTGGTAAAACAACTAGTAAGACGCCTGATGTGGACATCAGGGATGTGGACATCAGGGATCTCCATATATGGGCATAAAAGGGATTCTGTTAGTGTGACATCACAGTGAAGCCAGAGCGTGATGTCAGAGCGGCAAACCCATTCTGGTAGAGTGGTTCCCCTGACATCACTGACAATAATCGTGATATGAAATGTTTATATCGTCCTGTCCCTACCAGAAATGACAATGTACTGTGCCTGTCGTTTCATGCACTCATCCGTCGTTCCATCCATCCATCCCCTCCAGTCTCTGGATCTGGTGGCGTTGTCAGCAGACGTGGCCAACATCTGGGTGACGGGCCTGCGCTACCTGGTGTCACACCCGTCGGTCATCAGCGGAGGAGGGGGACTGAACGAAGCGGGTGGCCTGGCGGTGGAGGGCAGCCTGGGCAGCAAGATGAGGAGTGAGTGGCTGGCCTCTGAGTTTGCCCAGGTGGACGAAGATGGATACGGTATCGCGCGGGAGGACGTGGCTGTGGCCACCATCTGTAAGCTCTGTCCGGGCATCAAGGAGGCAAAGGTGAGGGCCGTATTGGTTGTGGTGGTGGGGTCGGTGTTAGTGGGATGGATGGGGGGGTTCTTGTGGGGATCACACACACACACACACACACACACACACACACACACACACACACACACACACACACACACACACACACACACACACACACACACTGAGACCGGGGTAGAATCAATTGAACAATTTAGGCAGTAAACGGACGCTCTTAACCTGAAGTGCAAGATCAGAGTATATGGCAGGAACCCTAGTCAACAAACGACAGGGTAAATGGTCACATATTGTGGAGTGCAAAGAACGTCATTTGTAGAGTGCATGGAAAACAATTAGTGGAGTGCCTAGAAAACAATTACTAGAGTGCATAGAAAACAATTACAAAGAGAAGGATGGGTACGTAAGACATGATGAGAGATGAAAGAGTGAGAGAGTGAGGGTAGGATTAAAGGATTATAGGATTTCCACGTCTTACTGTATGATGCTTTCTAAAACAAGCTGACATTAAAACAAATGAAAATTACGTGTTTCGTTGAGAATTAATGACACTCCAAATCATTTGACACAAGTTTGCGTTCATACAGAGACCTCGGGAGGAAAACCCTGTGTTGAAAACATGTTCCCTCCCAGGTATGTAGGTGTGCTGTAACAGTCATGTACTGTAGCTTAAGCGTCTGCAACAGGGAGTCCGGGACCCCTAGGGGGTCCTCAGAGTTACTACAGGGGCTCCTCCAAATCTTTGTGTGATAGCCAAAAATAGCAGATCTACAAGCTCACAACGCCTCACGCTGCGAGGCGTTGTGAGTTTGTAGATTGGCTATTTTGGCAAAGGTTCGGTGTAGAGGGGGAAAAGAGCAGACTAAGTACAGAGTGAAAGGTCAGGTTTATTAAGTATTGACGGTTCAAGCGGTTAAATAACTGAAAACACAAATTGACATGAATCCAAAATACACTGATGATTGTGCTGTCAAACAATAAAACTATATGGAATCTATGAAAAGGTTGTGGGTGGTCCCCGCTTCATCTCTCTCTCAACTAAGGGGTCCTTGGCCTGGAAACGTTGAAGACCCCTGCTGTAGCTTATTCATTAATAATGTAGGTAGGTAATGTGTAGTGTATGATTAAACAGCTTAGGTTGGCTATGTTTGCCCCTCAATAGTTCTAAAGACCTATTAAAGTTTCCTAATTGAGGTAATGAGGTACAGACGTAAACGTTTTGAAAACCTTTTTGCTCTGTCCCCTGCAACTTCCCTGGATAATGTGCTGTACAGAGCAGTGAGCGCCGAGAAAACTGCACTCTGTGTGAAAGGGCAATTACATGTGAGGAGTCGGACTCTGCAACTGGCGTTGACATTAGATTGACATATCTCCCTCTCATCCTCATTTCCCTCTTTCACTCTCCCTCCTGAAATGCCCCGGTTCAGGTGCGTCTGCGCTTCAAGGAGATCCAGCGGAGCAAGGAGAAGCTGACGTCTCACGTGACGCGCGAGGAGTTCCAGGAGGCCTACTGCGAGCTGTGCACGCGACCGGACGTCTACTTCCTGCTGGTGCAGCTGTCCAAGGACCGCGAGTGCCTGGACCCCCAGGACCTGCGGCTCTTCCTGGAGACGGAGCAGGGGCTGTCCCTGGCCACCACCGAGGGCTGCCTGGAGCTGCTGCGGCGCTACGAGCCCTCTGCCCAGGGCAGGGAGAGGGGGCTGCTGGGCCTGGACGGCTTCGCCCGCTACCTGCAGTCGGCCGAGTGCCAGCTGCTCGATCCAGAGCACCTCGGCGTGTGCCAGGACATGAACATGCCGCTGTCCCACTACTACATCAGGTCAGTTTGGCATGTCGCATTTTAGCTTTGGCACCGCTTTGGTTTCTTTTAGCATATGATAATATCTAATATAATATAGGCCCTATGCCTTGGGTAGTTGTTTGTCACAGTACATTTTGCACATACGTGAAATGTATTCTCTGCATTTAACCCATCCTATAACGACTAGGAGCTGTGAGCAGCCATGTGGCGCTCAGGGAGCAATTAGAGGTTAAGGATCTTGTTCAGGGACACATTGACACATACAGTGTATGTACGTATGTAGCTGCCTGACCGGTAAATCGTACCTGCAACAACCAGGAGCTCTGGCTCCCCAGGCAGGCTCCCTAACCACTCAGCTATTTAGGCATCCTAGGCTGCAATGCCAGCCTGACAGCTTTTTGAGGGTTTGAACTTTGAATCCCGATCCCGACGACCTTTGCTGCGTGTCACTCCCCATCTCTCTCCCCATTTCCTGTCAGTCTACTGTCCTATCAATAAAGCCATAAAAGCCGCAAAAGAATCGTAAAAAAAACAAAATCTAATTTAGTTGCACTTTCCCTGACAAATAAAAGTTTCTTTACATTCATTGTTGCATTCACTGTTTCAGTTATTTGTGCTATGTAATGATTCTGTGTAACTGAATGCTGTTGGTTCTTCCCTCAGTGCCTCGTATCGTTCCTATCTGCTTGACGACCAGGTACATGGCAAGGCAGACCTAGGGGGGCTAACCAAAGCCCTGCAGGCCGGCTGCCGATGCCTGGAGCTGGGAGTGACCGACGGCCCAGAAGGGGAGCCTCTTCTGGGGGTAGACCACGGCCCCGAAGCCACCCGCCACCACCACCACCATCACCACCACCACCACCACCACGGTCCTGTCACTATCCGCTCTGCCCTGGAGGTGGTGAATAAATATGCCTTTCTGACCTCCCCATATCCCCTCCTGTTGTACCTGTGCCAGCGCTGCTCCCCGGGCCAACAGCGCACCCTGGCACAGCACCTGAAGAAGGTGCTGGGAACTCGTCTCTACACCCCGGACGCCCTCCCTGTCAGCCTGGGGGGGCGGGCCACCACCCTCCCCTCCCCGGAGCAGCTGAAGGGACGCATCCTCCTGGTGGGGAAGAAGCTCCCGGCGGAGGAGGACGGCTCTGAAGGGGAGGTGTCCGAGGAGGACGAGGAGATCGGAGGGGGAGGGCCCCTGGCGGGGCGGCGCATGACCATTCCCGGCGAGGAGGAGCTGGGCGTGGTCTTGGTGGTGCCGCCGCCACCCCAGCCCAGGAGGCTCCGCCTTCGCCGGGAGCTGTCCAACCTGGTGGGCATCGCCCGCACGGGCAGCCGCAGCTTCTACGCCCAGAGAGCCAGTCAGAAACAGGCGCAGCAGCAGTCTCCGCCCAGCACCCCCTCCTCTCCCAGCACGCCCATGCCTCCCGAACCCCCCTATTGGACGCTGTGTTCCCTCGGCGAAGGGGAAGCCGGGAGGCTGACTGCCGAGAGCCCGGAGGAGCTGGTGGTGTTCACCAAGCGCACCCTGACCCGCGTGCGTCCCAGCTCGGTCCGCCTGGACTCCAGCAACCCCAACCCCCTGGGGTACTGGAAGGGAGGGGTCCAACTGGTGGCCTTGAACCAGCAGACCCCTGGAGCCATGCTGGACCTCCACAGGGCTCGCTTCACAGAGAACGGAGGCTGTGGTTACGTGCTCCGCCCAGCCGTCATGAGGGAGGAGGTGTCATATTTTAGCGCCAACACACAGGGCTGTGTGCCAGGTGTACCGCCTCAAACCCTACGCATTAAGGTATTATATACATGGTGTCTGTTCCTGTTCATTCCTGTGTATTTTCAGTGTTTCAGTTTGATTGTTGCCCCCCAATACTACAGTCTAAAAGCTTTAGAAGCATCAGCACCACCTTGGTCCTACTTTGTCGTGCGCTGAATATTGCAAGATGGCAAGCTCATGACCCAGACTGTATGTGAGAGAGAGAATTTACCGCAAGTCATTGGTGTGGTGTGGACTGGGCTTAACCATTTAGACCTGTTGCCACCTATACATTGTTATCTTTCAAACAGGGAGCTACCTTTGTGTCTCATTAGTATTTGCTATACCATAGCGACATTTATTTTACATTTTTTGAATACGAATTTAAAGGTTTTGAGAAACCTTAGGTTAGGTTTTAGAAGGCATTTTTAGACTCCAGTCTAAATGGGTTAAGATGTTATGATGTCGTTGTTTTAGTTATGTTTTATGTTTGTCTAATGTTTTATGTTTGTCCGATGTCCTAAATGTTATATATATATAAAAAATAAAAAAATAAAAAAAGATGTTATGATGCTGTTATGATGATGTCATTTTTCACAACTTGCTGGGTCTAAATGTACATTTGCTCTGCATTGTACTGTGCAGGTCATCAGTGCCCACAACCTACCCAAACCTCAGGGAGCCGGAGCTAAGGGAGAGGTCATTGACCCCTACGTGGTTCTGGAGCTACACGGAGTACCGTCCGACTGCGCCGAGCAGCGGACCCGCACAGCTGCACAGAACCAAGATGACCCGCTATTTGACGAGACCTTCGAATTTCAGGTAGAGAAAGATTATTTATTGAAAACTAAATGGAATTGTCGTTTGTCCAAGATTGGATAACAAGGTCAAAGATACGCATAAACGTATTTATTCACAGAGACAATGAGAAAAGTGTGTTTGATCAATAAATAGGTTCCCCAACAGTATAAGGAGGGAGTTGATTGAAAACATGGCAGGTGCTTCTGACAGGTATCTCCTTGGAATGCAGCCATTCTTTGAACCGGCAAAGGCTTGTGTGTGTGCCATGAACTCCAGTGTCTCCTCAGTCGCGAATTCTATACAAGTATACAAGATTACACAAGAAGTGTACATACTGTACACATGGAATTGCCTGCAGCCTCTTTTCACATTTCACATTGGACATACAGAGATAAATGTAAATATATATGTATACACAATACACCTACAGTATACCGCACAGTGCACACACATACAGTAAGTATATGGTTACAATTAGAAGTCGGAGCCAAGCACACAACACCCACAAGCACTGTGGCCAATATACATACAGCACTGTATTTATTCTCTTCATACTATTGCTCCTTTTTTGATTATTCTGTAATTGTTTATTATTCCTCCTATTCTGCATTATTTATTTACCATTGAAGTTACAAGGCTGTGTTGATGAACCAAAACCAAAGAATCTTTCTGACCGACTAAACGCAATAAGCAAGTGATGAGTGAGGGAGACTGATGGAGAAGGGAGGAGGAATTCACTGTACTCTCTGATCGAAATGAAACCCATTCATCCTGCCAACCTGTTTAATCTCCTGTTCGTCTGTCACTCCTGCTCTGTTATTCATGTGGGGCTTCTCTGATGGGTATCGATTTGGTAGCAATATTGCACCTGAATGGACTCGAGGCCATTGAACTTCAAGCTCTCATGAATATGCTGATTACACATAAATTCACTGTATGTGTCTGTATCAGTTGACTGCAGTGAGGTGGAACCTGCTTTCCTTGCTACTTGCAAACACTTTTGTATTAGTGAAGCTGAGCCTTAATGACAGGCTGTCACAACCAATGCAGCGTGTCCTCTTGGGTCATGTCAAACGTCTGCATGTGTGCAGCACCCTGCCTTGCACTGTCCTCAATGAAGACAAATGACTTCTTTGTGACTGAGAAACAAAACCGTAAATCCTTTTTTCTTTTTTTTCTTTTTCTTTTTTTAATATTTTGCCCGGCTTCTCTGGTTTTATAGATAGATCTACATCTGCGATGCATTGTGAGCTTGTAGAGGTTCTATTTTGACTACTTCAAAATGTTTCTAATTCGTGGTATTTCTTTGATATTCAGTTTTATGAAATTGATTTGAAAATGTATTGTGTTCCACGCCACATTTTCATTTTCATCATGTGCTATGGTGGTCAGGAGGGAGGTTAATGAGTTTGAACTTGAAAACTGTGTGCATTGTTTTCTTCTATGCTGACATGCTGTGTAGATTTTCGAGATGTAATTACAGTCAAGTCAATAATACCTGTTTTTTTTTTCAGGCCCGCGCGCACACTATGTGCGCACACAGACACATATACACACACGCACACGCACACACACACACACACACACACACACACACACACACACACACACACACACACACACACACACACACACACAGGACCACATCCTCTCTCTCACACACACATACACTTGCACTGTATGCCTGCAAGCACACAATGTGCATAAGCATTTGCACACGCACGCACGCACGCACACACACACACACGCACACACGCACACACACACACACACACACACACACACACACACACACACACACACATGCACACGCGGTTAGCCATGATGTTTGGTTAAGTGTGTGCATCGGTGATCTTATATGTCTTAATCACTGGCTTCCAAGTCCAGGACATGCAGCCAAGCTCAGACACCGGATAGCCACGCCATCACATACACACACACACACACTTACAGTACAACGTTGAACTGTAATTATCTCTGTTAGCACTGCTGGAAACCGCTGCCTGCCTCACCTCCTCCTTCATGTCTAGACACTTACACTTGAGCCTGATTTATACCCTTGCTGTGTGTGAGACACACTGTGAGCTTGTAGATCTGCTATTTTCGCTGTGCGACACGATCTTATGACGGCGTATAAAATAAATGAAGCATTACAGCTCTTATATTGGGTTTCTGCTTGAAGTGCAAGGGCAGTCATTCTGTCTGGGCCACGGCAGTGCTGTTCAGAAGAAGTGTGTTTAGCTGGAAGGAACATGTCAAAACTGTCATTCTATCTCCGTCTGGGCCTTTGTCAAATGAAATCCAAACCAGATGGAGGGAGCAGGCACGTGCACACATAGACATGAAAGGTGGCTTGAGCCCCTGCCCTTTTAACAGTATGTAAAAAGTGCCCTCTCCAGACCATGAATGCAGTTGTCACTATGGTGAAAGAAATGCAAATGTCCTCTTTCCATGCCATACCTGAAGGCAGCATTCAAGAGAATTTCCTTGTCCAGAGTTTGGACTCCAAACTCTCCTGAACTTGAAGGCAGCATCTTATGTTCAAAGAATTACCCTCTCTGTGTAGAAATCCATGCTGTACTGCCAGTATTGCCTGTTTATGCTTAGTTTAGTGTGGTATCAAGTATGAAAATAGCCGACCTCCAAGCTCACAACGTGTCGCAGCGCGACAGCTTGTGAGTTTGGAGGTCTGCTATTTTCAATATTTTCACCAAAAGACCCTTTTGGAAATTTCAGCCTCGGCCTCTCCAACATTCTCTTCACGTCCCTGGGAGAGAGAGAGAACGAGAGAGAGAGAGAGAGAGAGAGAGAGAGAGAGAGAGAGAGAGAGAGAGAGAGAGAGAGAGAGAGAGAGAGAGAGAGAGAGAGAGAGATTGCTGGAGATGTCTGTCTGGCTTCTCCATGCATGAAACTCCAAACACTCTCCTCTGTGCTCAGCCCTCTCACACAGCTTAATGGGAATGGCACGGCTCTCACTATGACTCACACAGACATGCACACGCACACAAACAGACACACATTTCATAATAGCATAGCTCAGGACTCGAGAGGCAGCCTGAACTTACTTTGCTCGGTTTGACATGCTCCCTGCTTCTGCATCCATTACTACCAGCTCCCCCCAATCCCCCCTCCGCCAACCCGAGACTACTCACTGGCCCTGCATATGTTTGGGCTGGTCCTTGTGTCTTTGAATTTCACTTTTATCGCATGGCTCTGTCAGAAGCTAGACAGAGATAGGGTTTCAGAGGGTACTCTGAGAATGGGTACAACAAGTATTGCATAATTGGGCGGGGCATGCATTCCCAACTTATTCCCAACGAGTCGTTCCCGAGTAGGTTCGGTGCCCGCGGGTACCGCACTGGACATTCAACTTGTTCTTGACTTGCTTGGTGCCAGAGTAGGCTGGTGCATGACATTAACTGCTGCTGTCTTATAGATTGGTGCGTAGTATTTATTGTACCTCTCTTGTCTAATCCCATGCTGTACCGAATCTTTTATGTCCAGGTACTTTGTCCAAAATACTGCGTTCTATTGCTTAACGTAGTCCTGCATGCCACTGAAGCGGCAACATGTGCCGAAGCAATTTACTTGTATGAACCTTGTACATGTAAATGTATTTAAGAGTGGGCCCTAGAGGGTCCATTTGGATAAATGTTTACATGCACTGTTGCATGGAAACCTCAATCCGTACCCCCAGAGAGAGAGAGAGAGAGAGAGAGAGAGAGGGTTAGAGACCAACAGACAGACAGACAAACAGATAGTTAAGTACTGCTGTATTATCATCCTTCAAAAGGTTTAAAATAGGCTATTAAGATTTTCTGAGGTAAGCAGATGTGAAACGGCACGCATACACGCACGCACGCATACACGCACGCACGCACGCACGCAGCCACTCGTCCTCAGGTAGTCAATGTCTGTTGCTGGTTTGTTTTCCTTCCTGTCACTTGGAGCCTCAAGACCTCAAACTCATATTGCTTCATTAAAGCATGCAGTTCTACACACACACACACACGCACACGCACACACACGCACGCACGCACACACACAGAGCTCTGTCCCGGGGCAGGTGTACAGTATGTATAGTTTGTATACGCATTCTTTGCAGGAAGTGATAGATAGTCAGCCTTCCCCTCTCTCTGTCCTGACTCCTGCCATTGCTTTCTTTTCCATAAACACTGCACACAAATCCATCACACTATTCTGTGTGTGTGTGTGTGTGTGTGTGTGTGTGTGTGTGTGTGTGTGTGTGTGTGTGTGTGTGTGTGTGTGTGTGTGTGTGTGTGTGCGTGTGTGCGTGTGTGCGTGTGTGTGTGTGCGTGTGTGCGTGCGTGCCCGTGCGTGCGCGCGTGCGCGCGATGCATACAATCGTGTGCATATGTCCGTGTCTACAGTATGTGCAGAGAAGAAGAGACAGATAGAAAGATGTCTGAGCTTGTAATATATTTCTATCAATTGGTTATTTGTTGCTCTCCTCCAAATGAATACATTGTTAAGTTGTTAGCGTCCATTTAACTCTAAAAGACTAAATTAAATTGACTGAATTAAATTTTGAAACGGACAGTGTGCTGTCAGTGTAATGTCTCTCTCTCTGTCTTAACAAGAGATGACCCTGAATGTGTTTATAAATGATCCTTTAATAACAGGAAATATTCCGCTTGAACCGCAGGGCTAAGTGCCGTGATTAATTGACCGTCTCCCACCACATAAACAGCTAATGAAGTGCATCTTCACTGTGCCCAGTGCCTTGATTCCCAGAGAGAGAGAGAGAGACTGGTAGATGACTTATGCCTCTAAATCCAGAGCGTATTAATAATGCAGCGCGACACATTTACACGCTGTCTGAGCTTACTTAGGTCCGCACTTCCTCTGGCCTCTCAGGTGACACGTATTAAATATTAAAAGTTGGTATAATTAAACAACTATTTCATTGAGCAAGTCGTCTTAAGATGTAAATAAAAGATGCCTGGTTTTAGGAGAATTAACCCTGAAAGTGGTTTGTTGTTTGTTTTGACAAATGGCTTGTTCTGAAGCCATGCCGTACATTAGGAGTTTTTACCAGCGTGCTCGAAGAGCTGCTGGTCATAGAACAGCAACAGTTATCACGTGGTCATTTCTCGTCACTTTCTCGTTACTTTTTCCTCATTGGCTGGACCTTTAGCCAATCAGGGCTCCATGTCCTCTCAGAATATGGCATCTGCAATCTGCAATACTGTGTGCAAATGGCCCTTTCTTTTCCTTTTCTACCCCTTGGAATGGGTGTCGCCATCATAGAATTGTAAAGGCATCAGAGATGCTTATTGGCTGCCAACGGTCAACAAAAAAATCCGCTTGGAAATCCGTTCAGGCATTCATGAGATAGAAGCCTTCAAAGTCAGACAAAACAGTCATTTTGAAAGATGTGTTTGTTATGGGGCTAAACATGCAATTTCGCGATTGCGATCATGCCTTATACATTTTAGGCATTTTTGGATTTTTTTTTTATAAAAAAAAAAACTTTTGTAAAAAAAAAAAAAAACGTTTTTTTTTTTTTTTTTCTTTTTCAAAATGGCTGCCAACTCGGGAAACTCGGGCTGTGGCAGCCTGGGACTACTGTAATAACTCGGGAAACTCGGGCCTTGGCAATCAAGTTAATAGGGTTTTACCTGTGACGTCATGACATACTTTTTATTTGTGTTTTTTCTATTCATTTGGTCACTAAGGTACACAGAATGAGGGGCCTGCTCTGCCGGAAACATTGCGAAAAAAAAAGTTATGGCCATTTGTATATTCACTCCATCGACTTCACTATACAGGAAAAAAATAAATCTGCTTTAAGTAGCATGTGAGGGGTCAAACTAGGGGTTCTTCATGATTCTGAATCCATTGCAAGCATTTGTTTTGCATGAAAAACAATCCTTGGGCTAGATTTTGGCTCTCAAAACTGTGATTTTTGATGACTCATCACTTTTCACCGTTTTGTGGGGCTGAAATCTAGCCTAAGGAATGTTTTTCATGCAAAATAAATGCTTGCAATGGATTCAGAATCATGAAGAACCCCTAGTTTGACCCCTCACATGCTACTTAAAGCAGATTTATTTTTGTATTATTTTCCTGTATAGTGACGTCAATGGGACTTTCTTTTTCGTAATGTTTCCGGCAGAGCAGGCCTCTCATTCTGTGTACCTTATTGACCAAATGAATAGAAAAAACTAAAATTAAAAGTATGTTATGACATCACAGGTCCTCTCAAATTTTGGGCCTGTGGCTCCCCGGCTATATAGGAAGGGAAAGGGTGGCCATTCATCCGGTTTTAGTACGGACAATCCTGTTTTTGACCCTTCTGTCCTCTGGCCGGACATAATTGTCCGGCATTTGTGAGAGTGATTACAGTGTATGTCTTATTGGTTACATTTAGATTTATCTGCAAATCTCCTGTTTCATTGGTATAGAATATCAGCTGGCAGCCAGCACTCACACTGAATGTTATTACCCTACTATTAATATTTTATACTTTTTTCCTCTCATCTGAAGTATAGTTGTCCTCAACACTCTGGATCATTATCGTTCTATGTGAAAGTAATACACCAACTGTGTTCTATTCGTCTGTCTTTCAATGTTATATGAGATACATTAAGTGGTTCCTGTGTAAATAAACTTTTTTTCTCCTTTTATATAATAACCACTTGAACCCTAGCGTCCATATTCTGAGCACTTTAGCCAAAAATAGCAGATCTTCAAGCTCACAACGCCTCACGCTGCGAGGCGTTGTGAGCTTGTAGATCGGCTATTTTCGGCAAAGAGCTTTGGTGTAGAGTAGAAAAAGAGCAGACTAAGTACAGAGTGAAAGGTCAACTTGATTAAATATTGACAGTTCAAGTGGTTAAATAACTGAAAACACAAATTGACATGAATCCAAAATACACTGATGATTGTGCTGTCAAACAATGAAACCGTATGGAATCTCTGAACAGGTTGTGGGCGTCCCTGCTTCATTTCCCTCTCAACTAAGGGGTCCCTGGCCTGAAAACGTTGAAGACCCCTGATTTAGAGAGTTTGGATATTCATTGTCTGTTCTCACTGTGTCCAGGTGAACATGCCGGAGCTGGCCCTGCTGCGCTTCGTGGTGCTGGACGACGACTACATCGGCGACGACTTCATCGGCCAGTACAGCGTGGCCTTCGAGTGCCTTCAGCCCGGCTACCGCAACGTGCCCCTGCTGGACCTGGCGGGGGACCCCTTGCCCCACGCCAGCCTGTTTGTCCACGTGGCGGTCACCAACCGCCGAGGCGGGGGCAAGGCCCAGCGGCGGGGGCTGTCGGTCAGGAGGGTGGGGAGGCGCGGCAGGGAGTACGTCACGCTGAGGCACACCGGCATCAAGGTGGTGGACGAGACCTTCAAGGGGGCCGGCGGTCCGCTGAAGGAGGCCGCCGACCTGCGGGAAGAAGCTCAGGTGAGCTCTAAGTGCAGTGTTTCCAAAACATAGCGTTGGGACCCGTTTTTTTCTTTTTTTTCTTTTTCACTTACATTTTTATTCACACAACACCTAAAAGACAAACATTACACAATAATAAGAAAACCAAAACCAACAGACAGATACCAAAAAAAGAAAAAAAGAAAACACAATACAATAAACTAAAAATAAAATCACACCCGTGTGAACTGAGCGGTGGTTCTCCCCCCCCCCCCCCCCCCCCCGTGTGTGTGTGTGTGTGTGTGTGTGTGTGTGTGTGTGTGTGTGTGTGTGTGTGTGTGTGTGTGTGTGTGTGTGTGTGTGTGGCCTGGACAACAGCGCCCCTCCCTTAACATGTGTGGTCAGAAAAGGTACTACACAGGCTTGAGGCTACATACAGACCCACCCACCCACATACAAACAAACTAACTAACAAACAAACATACCTACACACACGGCCACGCTATGGAGACGGTGTGACCACCGCTCAAAAAGACAGTTGACAACTGATCACATGACAAT
>NC_137829.1:4904674-4944674 GCF_963921795.1 Nannobrachium achirus
ACACACACACACTCTTTATCACACACGCACGCACGCACACACACACCCACACACACACACACACACTCTCTCTCTCACACACGCATGCACGCACGCACACACGCACGCACGCACGCACGCACGCACGCACGCACGCACACACACACACACACACACTTTTAAATCCATCTCAAAGTGTTTACTTATGTGGGTGCTGATAATGCCCGTCCATGTCTGTGATGTGTTTTTTTGTGCATGTGTGCTGGGCTTATCACTCCACGTTACCCCAGCAGGTCAATGCCATGAAGACACACACACGCACGCACGCACGCACGCACGCACGCACACACACACACACACACACACACACACACACACACACACACACACACACACACACACACACACACACACACACACACTGGGTTAGTCATCCCACATTCTCCCACATTCATCCCTCCTCCCTCTTGTAGTGGGAGGAGAGAAAATATTGTAGCTGTTTTTTTCTGGAAGAATGAAAGGATTGTAGCTGGTTTTGCTGGAATAACAAGAAGATTGTAGCTTGTCTTCCACCCTCCATTCTATTTATTTCAGTTCTCTTGCAATCGTCTACTTACTTTAATTACTTGGTCAACGAGTCAATTTCATTTCCATTTTCATCACATTCCCAGTAAAATGGCAACTGGCATATTTATAAGACACATGATTGAGGTCTATGAAAAGTACGATTTTCTATCTTCTATATAATTTTCTTACTTTCTGTCCACATTCTCCATCCCTCACCTTCTTCGTCTTCTGCGTGTCCCTCCAGATGATCGCAGCCCAGAAGCAGCTGATAGAGAGTGCAGATGCTGTTCAGGACAGGATTGCACAAGTACAGAAAGAAGGTGAGAGAAGACGGATAGATGGATGCATGGATGCATTGAGATTAGGTTTTATATGGGCACAGTGCACAAAATCCAAACATTTCACTAGATTCAAGTTAACTCACACTGTAGACACATGACATGACTTTGGTCCCAAACAATAACTCAAAAATGACCATCTGCATTGCAATGGATTTGCTCTGTACCTCCATGCTCCTAGGAGGACGGACTCTACTGATATCAGTGACTCTATGGTCTTTCCTCTGGTGCCACTCTTAGACTAAAAGGATCCACTTGCACACAAGAGATCTCAAAGTCCAGTGGGCTGATTATTACCATGAACCTTGAAGAGCACATTCATGAGTGCACAATGCACATTCATGTCCACTTGGTTCCATTTGTACACTCTCAGAGTTAAATTAACATTGATTTTGCTCAGGGTGGGGGCCTCAGACCTGTGAGGTATCCGCTCGGGTTCTCTCGAGGGGGTACCTCACGGGTACAGGTTCTGCTCGGGTTCTCTCTCTCCTCCCCCCACCCCCCCTACCCTTACCTCCCCTTCCCCTCCCCTTCCCCTCCCCCTACACACGCATGCGCATGCAGCGCCTGTGTGTGTGTGTGTGCGTTCGTTCGTTCGTTCGTTGCTTCGTTCGTTCTTGTACATACGCATGCAGGACCTGTGTATGTGTGTGCGTGTGCCCCTTGTTTGTCTTTCCCTTGTCTCTCCCTTGTTTCTCCCTCTCTCCTCTCTCTCTCTCATGGCTCTTTAGCCTTTGTAAAGTGTCTTGAGATAACTTGTTATGATTTGACATAAAATTGAATTGAATTGAATTGAATTGAATTTTACAAAACAAATAAAACAAATTTGAGATAGAAATACCATTACATGGGGGTCTGTAGCGTAATGCATGTCAAACTGGGGGTCCTGGGAATCACTCCTGGAGCCGTAAAAATCTCTTTAAAAAATATATCTTTTCAAATGAAGGTCCGCGGGTTAATAGGTTTCAATTTTGGGGTCCTTGAAATGAAAAGGTTTGTGGGCTCTTGCTAACTGGTTGTGGATTTGTGGTCATAGGCATGGACTTCCATGAGGAGCTGCCTCGCCTTGGGGAGAAGGAGGGCCTGAAAGGACGCAAGCAGTGCAAAGCCCTGGAGAGCTTCACCTGGAACATCACTGTGCTGAAGGTACGCACGCACACACACACACACACACACACACACGCGCACGCACGCACGCACGCACGCACGCACGCACGCACGCACGCACGCACGCACGCACGCACGCACGCACGCACACACACACGCGCGCGCATGTATCAAAAAAGCACCCCGGTTCAGTTAAGACCCGCCCGCGGAAGCTTGTGATTGGCTGAACAGGAGGAGGTAAGGAGCTGCTCCTCTGTGTTCACTCGGACCGATTCGAGGTGCCGAAAGTCGAGGGGACGAACTATTCTGGCCCCCTTGGTTTACAACTTCTAACGGCGCTGAGTCGGCTCATGCAACCTTCGAAACTCTCGACACGGCGACTCGCTCGCTTACGCTTGCTCGGTGGTGTCTCCCGTGGCTCAAGGTCACCTGAGACGGCACGCCTCTGTCATCTTCACTGCAAACAAGCGCTCTTTTACAAGAACCAGACTAAACCGAGGTGCTTTTTTGATTCACGCCACACACACACACACACACGCACACTCACCCACCTGTCGTCCCTCTATCCGCTGCAGGGTCAGTGTGATTTGCTGCGAGGAGCTAAGATGGATTCCCTGGATGCTCTCAGGCAGCTGGCTCTGGCCTGCGAGGCCTGCGGCTTCACCTCCTCCTCCTCCTCGTCCACCACCACCTCCTCCGCAACCGAGCTGCACTACACCTCCCACCCGCCCGGTCGCAGGAGCAGCGCGCACGGAAACGGGCGCATCTGACGCTGACACACACACACACGCGCGCTCACACACATACTTTCTCTCCTGGAACACTTCCAGAGACAGAAGGGAGGAGAGTGAGTGTCGAGGAGGAGACAAGAGAGGAGTTGTGCTCTCGCGTAGTCAGACGATGAGATATTTAGCCTAACCATACATCTGGGGAAATTCAATGTAGTGTCTAAAACGGCAGAGAAAACGCATTCTAACGAACCTGTTTTCAAAACGGTATAGGCTGTTTTGATAAACAAATCCTGATACCAACGCCATATGAAGGACCACCTCAAAAGTCTTTGCATTGGTTCTGTAATGCTTTTTCTTATCTCCGCATTGTTTCCACCCTGTTTTAGACCTTACGTTGAATTTAGATCATGTCACCAGATGTATCCGTTGGGTAGGCAGATATCTCACATTGTCTGGCTATGCAAGACTAGTGTTAGAGTAGCCTTGACTAGAGCTGTGAACCTTTCACACTCTTACTGGGTGTTGACCAGTGAAATGTCCATCCTGCCAACAGGCTTTACTTTGAATGTTCTTTTTCTGTGATGGACAAAAAAAAACTAAAACAATAACCAAACAGAACGAACGACTTTTGAACTTTAAATGTCTCTGCGTCATCTCTTTCGGCAAAATGATGCAGATTCAACATTTTAACTCAGCGTTGTAACCTTGCGAGGAGAAAAACGGGAACCACAGATAACCAGATAAACTTGTGAACAGCCAGCCTGACGAGAAACGGACATTTGTGGTCATGTCGGTGTTCCGCTACCCTTTCATTACGCTGACAGAGGTGTGTATGTGTTTATGAGTGTGTACAGTATAGTGTATGTGTGCATCTGTGCTGGAGATCTCCTCCTGTTTATTGTAAGCACTGCTTATCTCTTTCCACCTGCAGTACTGTCTGTACACATACTGTACATACTGTACATGAGTATGTCATAATTCATGATGCCTGAGGCCACATGGGGGCCCACAGTATTAATGTGAGTGTCAGTATGTGTGCTATTAGGGGTCCGGTATCATATCTTTTCATGGGACCCAAAATTCCGCACCCCACATACAATAAAAAGCAGTGCTCTACTATAGTACCTCTGTATACACACACACACACACACACACACACACACACACACACACACACACACACACACACACACACACACACACACACACACACACACACAGGGGTGGAAAGTAAGCACAAATACTCCACATACATTTTTCTATCTTTTATTTTGAGTACTGTATTTTATATTATTTCCATTTAAATTAGAAAATGAGCCCTTCTTGGCTACATTTTACAATATAATAGTTATTTTGGATTTTACCCACCACAACAGACACAGTAGCTTAATATGAGCTGGATTTGAGCTAGATACTGTATACTGCAATATTAATGAGCTACATTATACTTCTCCTTTTCAAATGAAGTACATTTCTTTAATATTCTTTCTTGCTTTGATGACTGAGTAAAAGTAATACTGTACAGTAGTGCCTTGTCCACCTCTGTACACACACATGCACCACACACACACACACACACACACACACACACACACACACACACACACACACACACACACACACACACACACACACGTGCGCGCCACGCACAAGCACAAGCCCTGCTTATTTTTCTTGCTTTTCTTTTAGCACATTTTGACCCAATTTCAGTATTGTTTCAAATAGCCACTTCAATTAGCAGACACACTGTACGTGTACATGGCCCCTGTTATCTCAGCCACTGATGACCTTTGACCTGGTGCGGACGGGTAACGTGTATCCAGATGAACCGATACTGGAGGAAAGGAGAAGAGAGGTGGTAACCGGAGAGGTTGTTGATGTGTTAGCTGCTGTGGTTAAAGGGGGGGGGGGTGGTCTCGTACTACTACTACACAGTAAAATCCTTTTTATTTACCACCTACGTAAGCCCTAAAGGCTTCATCTATATAGCATATCTACAAGCTCAGTGTTTCGGTGTCATTTCCGAAAAATCTAAATCAAATAAAATCATGTTTATTTATTTATAGCACATTTAAAAAAACAACTTTCGTTGTACCAGACATTTCATCAGCACAACAGTACAGACAATAGACAGCTTGAAAATGATCAATTTAACTCTGAGCACCAATTTGTACACTCTCTGAGTTTGTACGCTCTCAGAGCACCGACCTGTAGCGGTCCATTGGGATACATTTGAAAACTTTCACAGTTAAATGACATCAACACTAAGGATTTTACTGTGCACTGTACTGTACTGTAGAAGCCTTGGGGATCATCACGTGGGGATCATCACGTATATGATCTTTCAGTGTTTTATAATTCTATTCGAATTATAAAGATTTTAACCAGTGTACTATTTCAGATTTAGCAATGATGACAATATTGCTAGGCTACGAAGGACTGCTTTAGAATGTGTACTGACTGAAGAGATAAGCTGGGACAGCATGAAAAAGCTATTACAAGTAACACTTGTTATAGCTTGTAGCTAGACAAAGAACTACAAACTGGTGTCCTGGTGCTACTAACCACATTTTGATGCTTGCGCTTACCTGTCATTGGTGATGTTGGCCTTTGATGCTGTTGTAATTGTGTGCTTCTCAGCGAGGGATGAAAACACAAGCGATGCTAGTTCTCTTAACTCGGCTATCATACCCTTGTATTCTTGTATCTTTTATGCTGCTTTTTAACAACACACAGCAAGAGAGATCCTGAACAACTACTAAACTTACCTCCTTAAATGTGTCTTGTTGTACAGTATGTCATAACAAAAAGAACAAAGGAGAGAGAGAGAAAAGGATTGTGTATTTGAAATGCCCTGATGGATGGAGTGCAGTGGACACAGTTCTCCTGTTGTTGTCCATTGAAATCAACTATTTTAATATATACATACTGTATATACTGTGTACAGTATATCTCCAACTGCAATGGTCAGAGCATTACAGAGCATTTGAAGCACTGGAACAAAGTGGCACATTAATTGTGATAACTAGGTAATTGTAATTGTGACCACAACCTGGAGTGAATTGAATACATGGGCCCAACAGTGATTATATGAATGTATTCTGCTTCGGGGGCTGGGAGGCAGCATGATAACAGATGAAAGGGTACTGCTTAGTCATAATTGGTACCACCAAAGCCTCATTTATACTTTATTGCGCGGTGGTGTTCCACTCCGAACATCTACTGTAGATTATAGTATAAATTAGGCTTTACACACCTGTCTGTCAAGCTGAATCAACTCAAAACACTTGCCTATCAACCTGAGTGCATTGCCACACATGCCATTTTCAGTGAACAAAGCCAAACCGCAACACTGGATGAATGTTAAAATAATGTCAGTGTCGTTTGCTTAGGTGTACTATGTATTGTACTATGTACTATACTGTGTACTACAGTATGTACAGTAATCAGCACTGTACTATGTACTCTGCTATGTACTATTAGTGCATAGGTTCTCAACCCTTTCAGGCCGCGACAACTGGGGACCCCACCCTGACGAGCACCAAGAGTTGAGGCATTACATTTTGTATAACACGCCACGGTTCTATTGTGAAAATAGCAGATCTACATGCTCACAACGTTGTGAGCATGTAGATCGGCTATTTTCACAATTTCTGCCTCTAATATTTGACAATTTGGCCACTGTTTAATTTGTCATTTCAGTCCTTAAATTGTCACTTTAGAAATGTGCAGATACCCTCTATACACTTAAACTTTATTTTAGTCTGTTTACTGTTGAGTGAGAAAACAATGTTGCGCATTATGTTAATCATCTGGGCCCCCCGCCCCCGCCACAGGTTGAGAACCACTGCTATAGCGTACTATGCTATGTCCTCTACTATGTACAACTGTATGTACTGTAGTAAGTACTCTGTACTACTACTATGTACTACTCTATACCTTAATTTGTATTTTGTACTGTACTGTACTGTGTATGTGTGATGTCACATTCCATTGTTGACTTTTATGTGACGCCTGTCGACATTCCTTTGGGTTTGCATTGATTCTGCTTTTTGTTTGTTTTTCCAGCAGTGACTTTGTGTCACACCTCTGTCAAAGCTATTCCTCCTTCGTGTTTTGCTTTCTCCTGCCTCTTCCTCCTCTCCGTCCTCTCGTGTTTCCCTCTGTGGCCCCTGGCAACCTCCTCTCTATTCTCTCTTGTCTCTCTCTAGCTCTCAAATACCTGGAACGCGCCCGAGTCGCGTTAGATTTTAACCACTTTAACCATTATTGTATGCTTTAACCTTAGAAAAATAGCAGATATACAAGCTCACAGCGCGGCACCGAGTGCCGCGCTGCGAACTTGTAGATCTGCTATTTTTTTAAAAACTGGAAAATGTGTGGAAGTCTTTGAATATCTTTGACCCGATCTTTGACCCGACTTCTAAATCCTTCCTCTAAATCATGCTGTTCTCAAACCTTTTCATGTCAAGGACCCCCAAAATTACAGGTATTTAGCCACGGACCTCCATCTCAAAATATGTTGTTCCAGGGACCCCCCAGAAGCAAATATTTGAGTTACAAATAATCGCTTTTTAAATAGATATATTCAAAGACTTGCAAAGAAAAATCATGATTTTTCAAAAATAGCAGATCTACAAGCTCGCAGCGCGGCACTCGGTGCCGCGCTGTGAGCTTGTATATCTGCTATTTTTCAACAGTTAAAGCAGTCAATAATCCTAGGCCTAAATGGGCTAGCAGGGAAAAGAATGGAGGGAGGATTAAAGAATGGGACTGACATGGGGATGGAGTGTGTGTATCGGGGGGGGGGGCACCTGCAGGGCTTCAATAATTGGCTTTCAGAGATAGACATGGTGACAGCACCTGCTGCTTGGGTCTATTAATACCAAGCTAACTCACCGGAGGCCTAAGGTGTGTGTACGTGTGTGCACGCTCATTCAGTCAACACCTGCACACTTGTTCGCCAAAGCATAAATTACGCTTTACTGTGACCTGGTGTGTACCCACACCAGCTCTGATAGGGCACACTCTCACCGCCAAACAATTAGCCATGTTAACCTTGCAAATATAGTATACTGAACTGGCTCACGGACGTATTTGAAACCACATCATATTCTAGCTTGAGGTATCCTCACAAAGAGATCCATTTACATGTGGGAGAGGATCTCTGCATTATTGATGCCCAAGTCCATGTAAAACTAACCACAGTATTGTCTTTCTTTGTTTTCCGGTTTACTTAACCACTGAACTGGGACAAGTGGCCCCGGAGGTTAGAGGGTGTTGGGGTTTTACCGGCGGAGCGGAGGGGTCAGGGTGTCTACCTGTGCGGATAAAGTCTGGGTCGTAGACACGAGTGCAGCTCAAATGTCTATCATTAGTACTGCCTAGTGCCCACATTAGGTTGAAAGTTGACACTCGAAAATAGAAATATGACGCTTTGCAATTGACGCTATTTAGCGAAAACAGGAGGGGGCCTAGTATAGAGTCCTTGGGAATCCGGTCAGGTAATTATAGGGTTTAATTAAAGTCATTCCTGGCACTGGATTGATTCTATTACTGAGTTTGTCTTTTCTGCTCAGCAACAAAAAGGACAAATAAGAAAACAGAACAGAATGTCTGTTTATTATTTCTACACAAAAGACATTTCCGCATGCTTAGATTTGTGACTGTTAGAACAGGTGTTCCCAAACCTTCCCATGCCACCCCCAGTGGCCCCTATACTGTGGCTTTAACACCCCCAGATTTGGTGTAGAGAGCAAAGAGCAGACCAAGTACAGAGCCGACCCTAATCAAATAATATATTGCTAAGTAAGTAGGCCTATAAAGGGTTTAAGAAGTGGTTAAATTCCACACATTCGGTATGATGCCTTTTAGTCCTAGTATCCTCATACTATTGACACATCCTCCTGATTTTTCCTGTACGACCACACAGCTCTTGATTTACATGATGACTTTGCACAATGACATTGTGCAGCATTGCAAAATGCCCCATTTTAAGTCGTTCACTGCAGTGCTTTACTACTGTATGTGGTGATGTGGGCCTGTCCACTACTTGGTTCCCAAGTCCAGGTGTGCCTTGGGAATATGTGACAACCACACATTATTTCATACAGCTATACAAAAGAATATGAATTATTTTGTAATTTACTGTATCTGTAGTATGTGTGCACTAATTTCTCAATACAGCGGCAAATTCTATACATTCTTTTTTATTTTATTTTTTCAACCTGGCATCCCTATTTGGGTCATTACAGGCACAACAAATATATATTATCATTGTTGCTATTATTATTTTCCTTAATTTTCTAAAATAGCAAAAATTGCAGGACTACAAGCAAGCAACAAGTTGTGAGCTTGTATTCCGTTATTTTCACTATGAATACAGGTGTGCAGTGAGATATTGACTTGCCTATCGGTGTGCCTGCGGCATAAAAAAAGATTCACAGATGGGAGTGGCACAGATGCATGCTAATTTTAAACCTTGTGTCTTAACCTTGTAGCCGGGGAGCCACAGGCCCAAAAGCTCAAAGAATAGGGTTTTACCTGTGACGTCATGACATACTTTTTATTTTTGTTTTTTCTATTCATTTGGTCATTAAGGTACACAGAATGAGAGGCCTGCTCTGCCGGAAACTCTGCGAAAAAGAGTTATGGCCATTTGTATATTCACTCCATCGACTTCAATACAGGAAAGAAACACACCAAAAAAATATGCTTTAAGTAGCATGTGAGGGGTCAAACTAGGGGTTCTTGATGATTCTGAATCCATTGCAAGCATTTGTTTTGCATGAAAAACATTCCTTGGGCTAGAAAACGGACCAAAATAACGGTGAAAAGTGATGACTCATCACTTTTCACAGGTTTGAGAGGCTGAAATCTAGCCTAAGGAATGTTTTTCATGCAAAACAAATGCTTGCAATGGATTCAGAATCATGAAGAACCCTTAGTTTGACCCCTCACATGCTACTTTTTTTGGTGTGTTTTTTTTCCAGTATAGTGAAGTCAATGGGAAACTTTTTTTCGCAGTGTTTCCAGCAGAGCAGGCCTCTCATTCTGTGTACCTTATTGACCAAATTAATAGGAAAAACTAAAATTTGGAGTATGTCATGACATCACAGGTCTTCTCTCATTTTGGTACAGTGGCTCCCTGGCTATTGTTGTCTCTTTTGTCTCTGTATCCTTCAACCAGGGAACAAATTGTTCTAAAAACATTCAAATACTTTTTCCTCTGCCATGAATGCTGGCAGGGAGGAGGATGTTTTTCCCAATGTCTCCAAGATCAACAAACACTTGCTCTCGTGTATCTGAAGGTGTTCTACATACTGTTTGAACCCAGCCCTTTACATGGTTACCTTGTTGTGTGACGAAAACTATAACCCCACCCCGAAAATCTGTAACTTTCATGGAGCAGAGTATAAATTAGGCTGTATGTCAGAAGACACAGGCCATTGCTTGTGTCTTCTACACCTCTGAACTTTTTTCAAACTTTGATTGTTCTTACCGTTACTGTATGACTTTGTAAAATAGAAGGGAAAGAAGTATTTATTGAAGTGTTTTAAAGCTATAAAGGATTATTATTATTAATTAGATGGACCTCGCTTTTATTTTGAAAAGCTAGTGTGTTTTCTATCTGACAAATAATTAGACGTAACAAAGCTACAGTATGTATCCCAGACTAAATAAAATGTATCTTTTACTGACCACATCCATTTGTCAACTCCTTTCTGTGCTGCTCTGCCACACTAACAATGACCAATTGCATCAAAAAACTGTACAAAGTTTCTTCACACTTAACGATTTGTGGAATGAAGACTTTTCCACTGATCCTAGGAGGAGCTTTTATTGCCTTTCCATCGACCTTACTGTGTCCGAGGAAGAGCGCATGGAATGGTTAGATACTGTGTTGAAAAAACATTATTTTATTGATATTATAGTCTATTAGTTCCTGAATTATACTGTATTGCATTCCAATTACTCCACATTACACCATTATCTTTCAAATAATCTACTAATAATAATACAGTAGGCCTATCACTAACTTGAATTGAGTTGAATTCAAGCTAAATGCATCAATAAAAAAAAACATGGAACATTGATGGAAGAACAATATCTCAAAGTAAATAGACTGTTCTATTCTATGTGTAAGAGACTCTGCATCATCAGGGATTTGATGTGAGGAACACCTGTCTGTAACCTGTACTTTATTTTTTTATTGTACTTTTATTCCTGAACTGAACTACACTGCATTACTGAATTAAATGATTATTTTTTTAATGACAATACTAATCTTCTGATAAAACTGACAAAGTTCCTGTTACGATTATAAGTAGAATTGTTTATGGATGCCCTGTCACAGCCCTGGCCCCTGACATGTTTCCCTGTCACACGGATGTCAGGCCCTGTCACCGCCCTGTGACCATGATACTGAGTACTGACATGATCTGACCATAATACTGACATGATAGCTATACTGAACATGATACTGAAATGATAGCAACTGACCATGATACCGACCATGATAGCTACTGACCATGATACTGACAAGATAGCTGCTGCTGACAATGATACTGACAGCTACTGATCATGATACTAACATGATAGCTACTGACCAAGATACCGACCATGATGATACTGACATGATAGCTACAGATACTGACATACTGACTGACATGATAGCAAGTCATCTACTGACAACCATGATATGTATAGCTACTGACCATGATACTGACACTAATGCTATTGATGAGTCATCAATGATGACCATCATACTCACATTCACATAATCATGTCAGACGTAAAGCATGATGATAAATATCTCATTAAAATAATGTGGGGTTTCTTGTTATCAATTTAGCCTACTTTTAACGTAATGCTCAACTTGGAAGTCTAAACTACATTTTAAATACTACTTTACGTCACTGGATTAATTCTGCATTTTGATAATGAAATGGGGAGTCGCTCTGAAAAGCTTGGAATGGAACTGTTATTTTCCCCCAGAAAGCCTGGTAACGCGAGGTTTTAAGGCATGGTTCAAGCTAGGGTTCAAAGCGGGCGGATATTCTGCTTCCTGTTCACACACACACACACACACACACACACACACACACACACACACACACACAAACAACCACCCCGTCTCTCTGTCAATAAATGAACACCCTCAAGCAAGCGTTCAATGTGTCGGGTCAACCATGGGGTCAACCAATTAAAATGTTAACTCACTCGATAGATGTTTGGGCACATGTTGCATGGGATGTGGATATGTCGCTAGGCCTACTCTGACCAGAAAAATTGGACATGGTGAGTATAGTTAGCCATACTAGCTAATGTTCTACATGCTAATGATGTGTGCATCAATGTATTCTCTTCAAGATATAGGCTATTGCAACCTGTTAGCCAATTTTTTCCATGACTTTTTGAGATGGAACTGCAGTTGAAATGGGGCGGTAGTTCTCAGGGTCTAGGCCTACTCTAGTTTTTTTTTTTTTTTTGCAGGGGGGTTTACTTTTGCTAGTTTGAAGTCCTGGGGGACCCTGTTTGATAGATGGGTTTATTATGTGGGTAATGTTTGGTGCAATGGAGGCGGCTGAGTCTGAGAAATTTGGGGGAAATGTTGTCATGGCCAGTGGCTTTGTGTGCGCTCAATTTTTTTTAAACACCTTGTCCAGTTTAAAACCATCTTTGTGTCCCCCTAGATTTCTGTAGGCCTAGTAGGCTATTGATGTTGTAAGTTGTATGATGTTGTAGTGTAGGAGGTCAGTCCATAAACCAGTAATATCTATCTCTGCATTTGAGCAGACATTCCCCATGTTCTGTTTCCCAGGTTCTATGTCCCCCAGCTATAGGTCATACTATTAAGTAATAGTAAAAAACGAGAAAAAAACAACCCTGATTATACTGTGCCATTTAAAAACGTCATAATATATTACATGTCTTTAAAAAAAAAGAAGACAAAAATTACATATTAGGGTTTTCCACATCCAAGCTTTTAACACGCATATAACCAGAAATAAAACAATATTTTAAATAACGATGAATGGAACTATAATCTCATTTGCGAATATGGAGTTCCATCAAGTAACCACTAGATGGGGCCAAATATCTAGCTTTCATCTGTAAAGTCAGCAATAGTGATATAGGGCTAAGGCATGGCCTGGCTTACAAGGAAAACAATATCACAATGTTGAATGAAACTTAGCAGTTATACATGTGCTGTAACATATCATGTGTTAGAATACATTGTCCTTTATATTGCCAAGATTTCTTAAAAATTCGACCAGGCTGAATTCCTTGTTGGTGAATTGGTTTATATGAGATACTTAAATGGTTTCCAGTGGAAATAAGCTTAGTCTTTTCATGGATCTCCTTTTAGTAGACCTTGTACCAGTGAACTGTACCGTCATGAAACTGTACCTTTTCCTATGCAAACTTCTAATAAAGTCTTCAATCAATCAATCAATCAATCAATGGTGATCTACAGCATTGACACAACATCATGCAGATGTTATATTTCTAGTTGGACACGGCACATTTTAGTTCAAGGGTGCCGTACACAAAATATACTGCAGTCTTATACTCAATTGTTATTTGTAGAACACGGACTCGCTTATGGCTGAAATGTAGGACAAATCACTATGTAACTCCCCCCCCCCCCCCCCCCCTCCCCCATCACCCCTTCTCCCGGGAGGTGTTGGGGAGCAGATGGGAGGTGATGGGACTGTGTGGTAGCAGAGGCGGTGACACGACAGGCTGTCAAGCGCTAATGCAGGCTAACATCTGGAGGTTGTTGGTCACATCACTCTGTGGGCCTTTAGCCGTGGGCCACAAGCAACCCTGGGGGGGGAGGTTGGGTACACCCTGGACCAAGCTATATGCCTCAGAGATAAGCAGGGATCGGGAGATGGGGGGTGGGGGGCGTTCAGTGTCTAGGCCTACTAGAGCCAGGCTTGATAAATCGGTTTGGCTGGTAGGCTTATTATTTTACTTTTACACAACTTCAGTATCGGTAATTATGCAGCCGATGTGTCCCGATTTTCCAACCTGGTATCACTATTTTGGACATGTCATAATAGGTTTTAAAAAATAGCAGATCTACATGTTTTTATAATTGATCACAAAGGTAAAAAAAAAACAGTTCTACCCACTTTTTTTGTGTGATTAGAATTGATATTGCACTCTTTGACTAAATATTGGTCAAAACATTAGTAGTCCATCAGACATAGCCTGGAAACCTAGGCTAGGTGGGCTAGTACTCCCTAGCCCTCCCGATCCCAAACTTGGGATCGGAGATCGGACCCAAATATCGGGCATCGGTCTGGTTCTGGTGTGTACTCCTTTGAATGTGACAGGAACCATCCAACTCCACTTGTTCCATGAACAGTCTGGTTCGTCAGTGACATTTTCTGTGAGGAAACTGTCCCATGTAGCTCATTGCCGCATGTTTTAATAGGCTCCAAAGAAAAACTACTAAGTGAATATGTTTACTGTGAAAATTACTATGGGCCCACCGATGCCGCCCTCTAAACTGTAATCAACCATCCATCCGAGGGTATTTATCATAGCAGACAGCCGTGATAAACTATAAAAACAAATTACCCATAAGTTGGAGCTCAGCGGGATCTTGTGGGTGCAGTTAAAACGGCCTGCGTCTCAGAGGCGGCAGCAGCCAGGAACAACACTGAGCTATTAGAGCCTCCTGGTTTGATTTTAGCCTCCTAGGAGCAAGTGCCTCCTCTTCTGCTTTAATTACAGCCCTGGCCCAGAGGCAATTTCACTGTGATTGAGATGGAAAAAAGACCACCTCTTAAATGTCTCTAAATTGCATCTTATTTGTCCATCTTTTAACTAACAACAAAGGCCAGACTGACAATGGCGCTGCTTGTTTCTGGCTCTTCGTGTAGAGTGCCACTGACCAATTATACCTCAGACATTATCTGAGCTGTATTAAAGATGGCACCCAGGAGGTGCTACTGAAGCCGTGAGAGAAAAGTTTAGCTGTGAAAAGTTTGACACCTTGGCCTCCTTCTGTAGTCCATCTGATCATGTAGGTCATGTGTGACCTGCACTTTAGATTATTGTCTCCGCCAGGCTGACAGGCATGGCCGAGACTATGTTTTGCAACCTGTCCGTCTGTCTGTCCGTCCGTTCGTTCGTGTGTTACTATCCGTGTGTCCTTCCGTCTGTGGACAGCTAATCTCCGGCACCGCTGGCACGATGGCAGCGAAACTGTGCGCTCACACGCCCCCTGGATGCCAGAGCAATTTTTCACATGGCCAGAAGTGGCACTGTTGTGCAGCCTAGACTCACACACACACACACACACACACACACACACACACAGGGTATAGCTGCTCAAATGCACCGCTTCACTTCGAACTGATGGTTAGATTTCTTTATATTACTCCCACAAATGTTGTCCAAACAACACGTAAATCGGTACACATTTTCTCTATAGTCAAGTGAACAAGCCGGATCCATCCGATTTTTCATATTCAATCTTGATTGCCAATTTATGAATATTACTCGCCGACAATAACCTACCTGACCTGGCAGAGACCTGTGCTCTGAGGAACACTTTTTCTAGTTCTTTGTTTTTCTTTTTTTTTTCTTGCTTGAAGTTGCGTGAGGAGAATATATAAAATGATAAAATGTAACCTTACATTAAACCCATTTCAGTCCATCCAAAGTGATTGTATGTCTTTTTGAACTCTAGACCAGTAATCTACTCTGATCCTTACAGTACGTGGAATGAAATCACAAACCGGAGGGGTCGCTCACTCACAGGCGGAGAACAAGATTCCATCAAGACAGCTCATCTGACTATCAAATCAGGTTCTATTGTGTACGTGGAAAAGAAGTTGGGAAGCCAATGCACCAAGGTAATTATACTCTCATGGATGAGTTTTGTACTTTTCTGACCCTTTCCATTTCCTTGTGAGCCTGCCCCCCTGTTGAGATACCTGTGCAATCAGACACCACACTGAGACACATTGTATTATAATCACTCCTATTCACTGTGCAGGCTACTGTAGTTTAACTCTCCTTCTCACAATTATCCTCTAAATTATCCCTATTTCTTCTGTTATTTGCTTGCTCTCTCACTCAGGGAATCAGTTTGTGAAACAGTCGCTTGCTTTCACTGACTGCAGCTCTGCATCTCCCCTGGAGCCAGACCGATATATAATTTTAGCCGCTCTTTTGGCGACATTGGTTCTGGCAATTATGCGGCCGATGTCTTTTTACACTTTCAACCTGGTGAATTCTTTCCTTACAGTACACGGTAAACATAGTGTAAGAAATGTGTATATAATACATTTTTTGTAGGGCTTTATATGTACTTGCTTGCTTACAAGTTAAATGTTCTGAAATTTTTTTTTTTTTTTAATTGATTCGAAAATATACCACATTTAAAACAAAATATCGGTCAAAAATAATCGGTTGTCTAGGTCTAGGACTCTCCAAAATCGGGTTGACATCGGACTCCAAAAATCTCTAGCTCCCCATTCCCCATTTTTCGTAACTCAATAATTCAGTCCGAATGTCTCACTGACTGACTGACTGACTGAAAGCGAGTGAAGTGAAAATAGCTTGGCAAAAGGCTGAAACGTCGCATTACTGTATTACCTCCCTACAACCCCCAGCCCTCTAACACCCACCCCCCTCTCCCCATTTACCGGTTGCCTCTATCTCTCCTTCCACCCTAAAGGGGTAGCTTGCTCAGTGTTAATGGCTTGTGCTGCTTTAATTGGCTGCTAAACGCTGTAAGCAGGGTTCCCACTGCGTGCTTAATGAACAGGTACACTTGCATGATTACAGCAATCTCAGCCCCCACCGACCGCTACAGAGCCCTGGCACACACACACACACGCACACACACACGCACACACACTCCCTACTCCCATACATACAGTAGACAGACAAAGGTGATTTGAGAGGCTCCTGTGCTCGGCAGGAAGCATGGGTAAATTAGAGAGGAGGAACAGAGGGATAGGCGAGAGACAAGACAAAGGAAAATGAAGGATGCTCGTTCACTGTGATGGACGAGTCAGAGAAATGATTGGTGGTTTATGATGAAAGCGGGGGGGGGGGGGGAGAAGGCACCATTTTCATAATGTCATATTGTGTTAGAACGGCACATGTGTTTCTTCTTATTGTACTTGACATCTATAAGATATCTATCCGTCCACCTTCTCCACTTGTCACTCGTCAAGTTATTCTGTCCTGTTCTCGGGAGTCGCTGTTTGAGATGTGCTACCGCGCTTGATTTGGCGCCCGGTCCCTCTGCGCCCCACGTTCACCCTCTCTGTTTCCTCTCCTCCCCTCTGTTATCTCTCCCTCCATCTGTTAGGTCTTGTCTGTCCTGAGGCCCTTCTTCTCGTTCTGCTGATGGTGATGTGAGGTGGCAGCCACCTCTCTCTGGCTCTCTTTAGACTTGGTGACACACCAACACACCAACCCACTCCTACACGAATGCATGAAGCAGAGAGAGTGCAGCCGGGCTAGAAACAGAGGGTGGGTCTCATTACAGAGCCCTGTATGATGGGTGGCAAAACTCTTATTGCAGTTGATGCGTATGTTCAGACAGTTGATGCGTATGTTCAGATACCCAGCGTTGACCAGGTTATTGCTTGACTGAAATAATTCTCCTCCCCTCTGCCACCAAACATGGTTGCTGCAGATGGTTTGGACGAATTCAGGCCAGGGCTGAGGACCCATGGAGTTTATCTGGGTGCAAAGGAGACATAAAGCTGAAAATGATGATCTTCGATGGCCCACAGAATGGCTGCATAGTGGTGTGGCCAGCAGCAGCCGCGACGCGTTGTGAGCTTGCATGTCGGGTTTTATAGATAGCTTTTAGAGTATAGGCCTACGTATACTTGGCGATAGCATGGGGGAGGGGTGTGCATGTAGGCCTACAGCAGCAGCCAGATGCCCCTTTGGCAAATTAGGCGGGAGCCCTCCGAGGGGCGTCGGGCGTCTTGACTCGCCCGTCCCGGAGGACGCAATCAGGGTGACCCCCCCGCCCCCGCCCCCCTCTCCCTGTGTGTCTGAGGGCTGGGTGAGGGGAGAAGGAGAGGGTCTGGTCTGTATGTGCCTGGCGCTGACACAGACGAGCCATGGGTCTAATTCATTAAACCAGCCTTCTAATATAAACAGCCATTCATTTCACTGGCTGACACCGGGCGGTCTGGACAATGTGAAGAGCCCCAATAGAACTGCCATACACTGCTGTTTATGTGCTGCGTGTATGTGTATAGGGTGTGGGTATGTATGATAGAGAGAGAGTGGGAGAGAGAGAGGGGGAGAAAGGGACAGAAAAGCTGAGGGAGAGTGGAGCCGGGATGTTTGTGTGTACGAGGTCTCGGCGAGACCCTTGGACCCAGGCAGGTACAGTGAAGCTAACCAGAGGCATTCAGTGACTGCAACACGGTTCACAGAGAAGCTGAAATTCACATCTCAGTTTAACGTTACAGTCAAAAGCATTGTGAGAATCAATGAAGTCTACACCGATTCTATAGAAAAAAAGAGATTATCAACATGCTGATGATGACATACAGTGAGCATAACCGTATGATCACATTCCCTTACACAGTTTCAGTAACCAAGTGGATCACGTTACTGTGTGATTTTAAGCAGGTGGAATGTAATTTAATTTCTAAAGGATTAAAGTCTTTACACAAAAGAAATCGTATATTTTATTTTAGAGGCATTAGTAGTGCTTTGATGGTGCTTTAGAAAGTCCCAGTAACATATATCAAATATAATATACAGTAGACACGTGTTCCTTACCTATTTCCTATTAAACTAAATGTCACCATACACACACACACACACACACACACACACACACACACACACACACACACACACACACACACACACACACACACACACACACACACACACACACACACACACACAGCATACCTCCTGCTGTGCTCACCTCTACACTTAGTTCCATTTTCGTGCATCATCCCTTTATCACTGTGAAAGGATGGGAAGACAGGAAAATGTTTAATGAGACTCAAGAATTGTGGCAGTTAAACTAACAAACCGTACATTTAATGAACACTCTTCTTCAGGCTTATGTCTGATGTAGTGGGCTATACTTTTTGGTATACTTTTCACTTTGCACATACTATATACGTATTCAAGTTCACACACATATTTGAGTCAATGAAAAGTAAATTTTTTTGTTTTCTTTTTTCTTAAAAATAATACAAACCTATTGGAGGCAGATAATATTCCACTGTCAAAAAAGAAGAGTAAAAATGCCCCTTGAGGGTCAATGTTTACACTCTCTGACTTAAAATAACACGACACTGTATTCGACACTGTTTGTGTTAAGCTAGCTGTTAGTTAGGGACACGTTGACAGCAGACACTGTAGTTGACAACAGACAGGCTGAACACACCCACTGACACTGATACTGACTGTGGCATCATGTGGGTTTTATGGGCTTAGCACAAACACGCAAATATAAACATGCATGCATGCACGCACACGCCCAGGCATGCAAGCATGTATGCGCTTGTGCACGCACACTGATACGGGCACACATATTATAAACAGGCGCATACATATGTGAATGCATGTGCGTGCAGTCAAACATATGCGCGCGCACACACACACACACACACACACGCACGCACACACACACACACACACACACACACACACACACACACGCACACGCGCACACACACACACACACACACACACACACACACTCACCCAGGTATCTGCGACCACTAATTGTCTCTGGCCAGTGCAGCCACCAGCATCCAGGGTCATGGGAGTGCTGTGGGAGAGGACAGGGTAGCCATTGCGGTAGCCTCTTAAACATAGCTTTACCCCAGAGGCCTGTTATTACACTGAGAAACTATCATCTTTTTCTCCTCAAAAGCGGCCCATGCTCAGTGGATTTAATGGAGCAGGCATTCCAATGAAGGGAAATGAGCAGCGGCTCCCACACTGACTCCCACACTGCAGCACCAGCAATTAATGCTTCTAGACAGCATCCTCAGACGCAGGCAGGGGCGGTCACACCAAATTCTGGGCCCTGGGTACAAGGATTCACTGCGGGCCCCCCATGCATGTTAACTATGCGCTGCGAGCTTGCAGATCTACTATTTTTGAAAACTTGTGAAAATGTGTGCAAGAAACCCATGTTTCCATGTCAGTGATGCTTAAAAACCTTTTCATGTGAAGGACCCCCAAAATGATATGAATTTGGCCACGGACCCCCATCTCAAAATATCTAGTTCCAGGGACCCCCCCCCCCCCCCCCCCCCGGAAGCAAAATTTGAGTTTAC
Source organism: Nannobrachium achirus (assembly GCF_963921795.1). NCBI lineage: Eukaryota > Metazoa > Chordata > Actinopteri > Myctophiformes > Myctophidae > Nannobrachium > Nannobrachium achirus. The sequence goes on from NC_137829.1 coordinate 4,924,712, forward strand.
AAATGTTCGCTTAAAAAAATACACATTCAAAGATTTGCACACATTTTCACGACTTTTCAAAAATAGCAGATCTACAAGCTCGCAGCGCGGCGAGCTTGTATATCTGCTATTTTTCAATAGCTAAAGTTACTAGGGCCCCTCCACCTTGGGCCCTGGTAACTCAGTCCCACTTTCCTACCCCTTGTGACGCCCCTGGACACAGGGATTGCCCCTGCAGTGCTGCACTATAGAATGTTGTTGTCAGTGGGGTTGTCTGCACAGTCCAGTCCAGCCCTGCCTGTTCATTCAACCAGGGGTGGAAGTAAGTATTCAGATTTTGACTTGGTAATAGTATTAGTATTAGTAGTAATAGTATTAATATTAGTAGATATTAGTAGATACGTATGGTATCGTGACGCCCCACAAGCCCTGAAAACTAAACTCCAAACAGCCCAAAATAAACTAATTAGGGTCCTGCTTAACCTTCGCCTATCAGACTCACCTCACCGCTACTCACCAGTTAACACATCGGATGCCCACGTGGTGTCTACAAGTCAATTTCTTTGATGTCGCTGGAGGCCCACGACGCGTTTGACGCGTTGTACAGTAAACTATACTGTACTGTAGCTACTGCACTTGGCTACCGCGGTGATGAAACAAACTCCATTTCCCAACATGCAGCGCGCAATTACGTCACCCGGACGTGCTGTGTGTCTCGTTGACTTCCTGTTTAGCGGCTGCACAAAAATGCTGTTTTCTCCGGATTCTCTTCCTTTTTTCATTTTTTTCTCAAAACGGCAGCCTCTTCTACATGCCGTAACACAAACACTGTGGCTTAGAAATGATAAAAAACGGTCCTGACTGAAAGAAAAGATTTTCGCGAAATAAACGGGACATACTCGGATTACATTTACTCTGATTACTTTTCTCGCCAGTACTCTCGCCGGTAGGTAAAATGACGCGTTGCCATGGGCACCAGCAAATTAAGACGTCAAAACCACGTGGGCGTCCGATGTGTTAAGAGTGGGGTGGCTCAGAGTAGATGACAGAGTACAGCAACTTGCAATGGGCCTGGTGTACAAGATACACTACACCACTATGATACCCAAGTACCTGTCAAAATACTTTATAAACATTAAGGATGTCCATAATTACAACACCAGAGGCAGCGCCACAGATCACTTTCAACCCAGAGTCAAAACCAACAAAGGGTCAAACAAAAAAAACAAAATGTGGAAAGCCTTACCAAAGGCCATAAAGGAGTGTGGATCACTAGCATCCTTTAAAATTGCCCTGAAAAACCACTTACAGGCAGCAGCCGTTCGCAACTGGTAAAAAAACTAACCTAGCCCAACCCTACCCTCCCCTGCCCCTTCATTGTATATACTTACTGTTTGTTTAGACTCTTTTTTTTGTTCTCATTTTTCTTTTCTTTACATATCTACTGCATAGTACTGTGTTCTATTCGTCTGTCATTCAATGTTATATGAGATACTTAAATGGTTTCCTGTGGAAATAAGCTTAGTCTTTTCATGGATCTCCTTTTAGTAGACCTTGTACCAGTGAACTGTACCGTCATGAAACTGTACCTTTTCCTATGCAAACTTCTAATAAAGTCTTCAATCAATCAATCAATCAAAGAACTACCATGATTGAAACATAAATAAGTAAAAGGCCTGTGTTCAAAAGTTGACTTGAGTAAAAGTTCAAAACTATTGGCATAATAATTATACTCATAACTACAATTTGTCAAAACCTTACAGCCAAGATGCAGATAAATCATCATGATAAATCACCATCCTTATATACAATTTAGAAGTTAGCCACTCCCTGAGAAGTTAATCACGCCCCGTGTACTGTATCCCGCTGCTACACTGCAGCTATGTTAGCACAGACCCACGGCCCAATTCCCAAAACCATTTAACCAACAGCACAATCATACCTCTCGCTTTTGGACCGTCGCTATTTATTGTCTCTTTATGCATTCTTTTACCTTCTTTGCCCCGCTTTTCTGCCTCAGCCGCGAACGGTGCTACGTCACATATCATTCTTCCTGAAAGGTCTGTCCTTCTTCCTGAGACGACAATCACTTATCCTTTACAGTCTCTCCTTCTTCCGTGTCTCTCAAGTAAACGTCCCTGACGTATGCGGATGCGACGTGCCTTTGCGCAAGTGGAACCTATACTTCTCTGCCGGAGCCGCCGCTACGTCACTGACTCCACCTTTGCCTTCAGAACCCATGTCGCCTCTCGCGACCGAGTTTTTCCCGGTGAACCTAAGCGCAACGGTGGGGGCTTGGGAGTGTGGGGAACACGCACCACTGACTACTATTGCTGATGATGGAGGGCTTATATAGCTTATCCTTTGTATTGAAAATGAGAGGCACTCTTGCCGATTTATTAAGAGTCGAGACTCGTCGCCAATTGCAAGATATTTAAAAGTTATTTGGGGCCATGATGATGATGATATCCTTTTCTTCCCACAACTAGACTAAGGATTTATGTGCGAACACTAGGATTCGCCCGCCAAAGGCGGGCGATATTCTAGTATGACACATTTTAAGGTTATAAATAGGCCAAAGTGAGAGCAAAGGAGCGCATGTGCTTGATTTAAATACCAAATTAATTAAGTTATGGCGATGAAAGATACTTTAGTGACGCATAAATTAAACGACAACGTAAAACAGCACTTTCCCCAGTTGCCTTCGTAGTATACGACAGCCTCTGTTTGACATTGTCCCCATGTTGGAATTAATCCCCCAGGGTCATTATCCCTCACTCAAAGACGACAGAGCCTTCAGCTCTACAGGACAGCGTAGAACTCTTTAACTTTTTTTTTGTCTGCCCTCCGCCTGTTGACTTGAATTAGTCTCTTGCTGCTTTTATTAGCAGCAGCGTTGGAACCAGAGAAGGCAGTCTGCGTGGATCTGGGGGAACGTAGAGGGGAACGGACCGCTAAGTGCTTCACGTCTGATCTCTGATGGGGGTCACCGGGTCGCGGCTCAGACTCACCGTGATGACTTCTGACACTGCCTTGAAACCACACACACACACACACACACACACACACACACACACACACACACACACACACACACACACACACACACACACACACACACACACACACACACACACACACACACACACACACACACACACACGCACACACAAGCGCGCGCACGCACACACACATGCAGACACAAACACAGTAGAGCGCACATGCACACTGAACATACCGGTGTGCAAGTATTCATGCACATCTCTTTACTAGATTTCATTCAAAGTGCAAATACTATCCCTTTTTCAGAGTAAAATTGTAAACTAAAATGTTCTCCAATGTGCCTACTTGTTTACAAAATGCATTATCGTGAGAGTAAATATCATGAGGATTTTCGTGAATGTTTCAAGATTTGACACTCAAACATGGCGCCATCAACCAATAATGTGTTTTTTTTAAAGGATCCAATAAGTTCAATGATTGTCCCTTTCAAACTCCATGCTTACAGTACATGATTCATGGAGAACCTTGGACCTGGAAGTCATATTGGCATTTGGCAATTTATTATGAATAGCAAAACACAGTTGGAAATCCAAAACTATTACTGGACATCCAATAATACATCAAGTAAATAGGAGTAATTGTTCTAACAGTTTGTCACAGGAGTGAGAGTACAGACGTTTAAAAGTGTTCCTTTGCTGTAATTAACTAACTAACAAAGTACAGTTGTAACTCAGGTCCGGTTCTCTAAGACATAGATCAGTGGTTTTCAACCAGTGGATCGGGGACCACCAGTGGTCCTTGAGAGGGTTCCTGATGGTCCCCAGCTAAATGATGGTGAATTGGTACGATCTTTAACTCTTGAGAGTGTCAAATTAAACCAAATGGACCCTCAAGAGTTAATTATTGTTATACAGTACATCTGCAAGAAGTCCACACAATTAGAGAATGTAGAAGACTTGTTATTTTGATAAACCTTTGCCTGTTGTTTGTCCTAGCAATACAGCATGGAATTGTGGACAACAAAACATTCTACCTTTTGGGTCTGAGAGGCTAAATCTCATCAAATGGTGGTCCGCGGCTCAAATGCAGAATAAATGATGGACCTTGATATGAAAAGGTTGAAAAAGAAAACCACTGCAAAAAAGGGTTCAAGTGGTTAAGGCAGGGGTCTTCAACAGGGGGTCCTCAGAGTTTATACAGGGGGGCCTCCAAATCTTTGTGATAGGATAATTATTTTAAATGAACAACTTGAACCCTCACATCCCTATTCTGAGGAGAACTTTGGCCAAAAATAGCAGAGGCGTTGAGAGCTTGGCCTGAAAACGTTGATAAGACCCCTGGGTTAAGGAATAATTCCTCCCCTCTGCTAAACGTCCAACCCCTACCACCCTGCCGTACGACATTGTCCATTTAATGTACGCAAAAAGTTGAGGATGAAAGCTTCAACCAGTGAACTCTCCCCCTCCCCTCCCCTCCCCTCTTCCCCAGCCTGTCTCCTGTGTGTTTATCTTCTCATCAGGGCTCTTTATTGGTAAATAAGGGTGGGCTGCCCATGCCTCTTTACCTCCCTCCCCATTCTCCCTTTCTCTCTCATTTTTTTCATCCCCTCCTTTACATCTCTTTCAGCCCCCCCCTCTTCTCTCTCTCTCTCTCTCTCTCTCTCTCTCTCTCTCTCTCTCTCTCTCTCTCCTCAACTCATCCCTCTCTACCACTCTACCATCCCTCCCTCTCTGTGCCTGTCAGTGTGTGTGGATTTTAAGTGATGTTGATGCGTGCGTGTGTGTGTGTGCGTGTGTGTGTGTGTGTGTGTGCGTGTGTGTGTGTGTGTGTGTGTGTGTGTGTGTGTGTGTGTGTGTGTGTGTGTGTGTAACTATAGCGGCCAGTGTTTAGGCTATTAGAGCCGTCTATTTACAATCTGGAGTTTCCTATTGATTATGTCTGCCTTCCCTCTGTGTTTAGATGGGAAAATAAATAACACATGTCACTGACTCGCTCCTACATTTCTCTCCCTCTCTCTCAACATCATCTTCATCCTTCTCTCTCTCTCTCTCTCTCTCTCTCTCTCTCTCTCTCTCTCTCTCTCTCTCTCACTCACTCACTTTCTCGACTTCTGGCTCTCATGGTTTTCTCTCTCTTTCCCTCTTTGCACTTTTCCTTTTTTAGTTTTTTGTAAGATTCTATTTTCTTCCTCGGTTTTCCATAAGACTTCCTGCTGTTGATGTGGGTTTGAGTTCAAATACAGACTTTTTTACACAGTCAGAACAATTTGTAAATGGAGACACAAAACAGCAAATGACACACACACACACACACACACACACACACACACACACACACACACACACACACACACACACACACACACACACACACTCACACACTCACACACTCGCACGCGCAAACAAACAGAAAAAGGACACTCACAGCCACTTACCGCGACAGCCACAAACCAAAGAGAGATACGGGCAAAACAAACTTAAATGTGCGTATAGACAGAGGCAGGGGGTCAGGGAGTCGCTGGAAGAGCGAGAGAGCATGAGAGAAGACGAGGATGATGACTACCTACTAACAGACTGCTGTTGTTGTAGTTGAATGTGATTGTTTAGAAGATAGTGGTCATCAACAGTTGATGCAAAGCTGCATTCTCAAACCTACGTGACACACACACACACACACACACACACACACACACACACACACACACACACACACACACACACACACACACACACACACACACACACACACACACACACACACACAGGGGCGTCACAAGGGGGGGGGGGATGGGACTGAGTTACTATAGGGCCCAAGGTGGAGGGGCCTTAATTATTGTATACTTTAGTTATTGAAAAATAGCAGATAAACAAACTCACAGCGCGGCACCGAGTGCTGCGCTGCAAGCTAGTAGATCTGCTATTTTTGAAAAGTCGTGAAAATGTGTGCAAATCTTTAAATATATGCATTTTTTAAGCGAACATTTGTAACTCAAATTTGGCCAAATAGGTGTTTGATTTTGAGGGTCCTTCACATGAAAAGGTTTGAGCACCACTGACATAGAAACATAGGTTTTTCAAAAAAACTATTTTCACGATTTCTCAAAAATATCAGATCTACAAGCTCACAGCATGGCACTCGGTGCCACGCTGTGAGCTTGTATATCTGCTATTTTTCAATAGTTGAAGCACAAAATAACGCACTGAATCCTTGTACCCAGGGCCCATAATTTGGTGTGACACCCCTGCACATACACACACACACACACACACACACACACACACACACACACACACACACACACACACACACACACATCTACCACCCTGCCATTTCGTGCCTTCTTTCATTGGTAACAGGAGCTCAGTGGCTGGGCGGCCCACCAGGGTGTGTGTCATACCTTCCATCCCCCCTCCCCTGCCTCCTGTGCTGGGTACGCAGCAACTGAGATAGACCCTCTGATAAGAGGCGCAGGCAGGAGCATATTAGTCAAGGGGGACTGGACTATATGCTCACCCTGAAACGCTCCAGTCGTTTCAGGGTGATCCAACCCAGGGGCCAGTTGTCCGGATTTAAAATGAAGCAGAATGAACACAGAATTGAAAGTTCCTATGATTGGCCGCTAGTTGCGCTGTTCTGGTACCAGAAGCAACATGTTCTCCATAGGATTCCATTCATTTCCCCCCGAACTTTTACATTTGATTTTCTTACCTTAATAGACATTGTCATAAATACTTTATGGTTCCTGTCGCTAGTTTAAAGCCTCGTTTCAATCACCATGATATGCGTTTTGTGAAAATATGGTCCAATTTATGTTATAATTAATGTTAAAGCTGGGTATGCTGTAGGAGGGGCTTGTGATTGTAGGCTTGTGATGATTCTTCTTCGTGTGCTTTATTTTCTGCAAGCTCAACACCACATTCTCCCAAGTATCCCTGCGGTTGCACGTGACCGATGGCAGCCAATAGCATTCAAAATGGTACCATTTCTACCAATGAACGTTGATTTCTACAATGATGGCGGCACCCGTATAAGGGCCAAAAAAGCTTCATTTGCACAGCATAAAAACCAATGGCTTCCCACGTCCATATTTGTTGCCGTCTATGGATCCAACTCAGTCACCTCTCCTTTTTATCGTCTTACTTCCACTGCTCCATCTCTCCTGCCATGGCTGTGACTCAAAACGAATGCTTGTAGCAAGAAAGAGAGCGAGTAAAAGAGGATAAACCTGCACATCTGTGGAAATATTCTGCATTATCAGTATATTTAATTTGTATCTGTTTTGTGTACACTGTGTATGGTTTGCTTGTGCTGCCTCTTACAATTTACAATTTACATTTTAAGCATTTAGCAGATGCTTTTAATCCAAAGCGACTAACAATAAGCAGGTAATACATCAATATAATTAAGAAGCAAGATAATATGTTAGTACATCAACAACAATACAACAAATGCATAGGCATATCAATCTAGAAAAACAATAACATAGGTAGGCCACACAATCAGTACAAAAACAATTCTAAAACTTAAAAATGCTATCTAGCTTCATGTATGGTCATTGAGGAAAGGGGAGTGTTACAGTAGTGCTATGGATTTTGGTGGAGTCTGAAGAGGTGAGTCTTCAGTCCACGGCGGAAGCTAGGGAGTGAGGCTGTAGTTCTAAGTGCGACAGGGAGTTTATTCCACAGTTTGGGGGCCAGGAGGGAAAATTGTCTAGGACAAGTGGATTTTTGTCTTGGGGTTTTTTCTCTCTTAGTGCGCCCACATTAGCTTCGCGTAGCCAAACTATATCACTGCGTGGATATGAGTCTGGTACTTCTATATGTATGTTTTTTTTCCAAGGGGCGGGCTAAAAAAATTGCTCTGGACACAGTTGGTTAGACCAGACCAATACTGGGCCCTGATTGGTCACCCAACTATTCAGGGTGAGGAAATGAATTCACAATTGAGCGGGGCCAGACCCAAAACCTGCGAAGGGCAAACATTCTTTTGCAACGGCAGATTTCGTCTGATTCCAGGCTACACCCACATGATGCAACCACTGTCATTTGACATTCGCAAAGTGTTCGCGTGCGTTTGTTGGGGAACAGGGGGGGTCAGGGGTTGGTGGTGTCGGGGGGAGGGGGCAGGGGGGAGCCCCGAAAGAGCACCTCTCCACAACAATCACGAAGGAGAAGGACGGGAGATGAGATGAAAGCGGGGAGGACGCAGAGTGTTTATAGGAGCGCGGCTTGAATAACAGGCCGCGGCGGTCAGTGGCTGTAACTCTAGCTGCCTGTGTGGATGCGAGATCTGGCGGTGCGCGCTGCTCTCTGTTCTGCAGGAGGGTTACAGACATTGTTATCCCACAGTGACACCACATATTTGACCGGCAATCAAATAAACCCCATGCCTGTGTTTCCCCCCCCCCCCCTTCTTTTTGGGTGGGGGTTGGGGGAGCGGGTGGTGAGGGTTGGGGGGTGGGGGGGGGGGGGGGGGGTGCTTTGATGCGAAAGGAGAAAAAAGTTGTGGCTTGAAGTTAGAGGGCGGCGAGTACTAGGGCTACACACGGGTACGAATGTACACGCGTAAACACAGTAGCCTAGCCAGCATGCATGCTTTGTCTCTCACTCAGAGACAGACGCACGCACGCACGCACGCACGCACACACACACACACACACACACACACACGGACAGTCACAAAACAATACTGTGACAACAACTAACAACAGCCCTGGGAAGTACACAAAAACTGGGTGTGCTGTGAACCATTGGCATTTCCGTGTGTGACCAACAGGGTGCAGTAGAGTCCTGGTAAAGCTGTTGACAGCCTGGAGACGGCAGTGGTCCCACAAGCCCAGTCAGTATGAACACACCTCAGCTTTCCTCCTGCCCACTGTGTGTGTGTGTGTGTGTGTGTGTGTGTGTGTGTGTGTGTGTGTGTGTGTGTGTGTGTGTGTGTGTGTGTGTGTGTGTGTGTGTGTGTGTGTGTGTGTGTGTGTGTGTGTGTGTGTGTGTGTGTGTGTGTGTGTGTGTGTGTGTGTGTGTGTGTGTGTGTGTGTGTGTGTGTGTGTGTGTGTGTGTGTGTGTGTGTGTGTGTGTGTGTGCGCGCGCGCGCAACACACTGCCTGTGGACCACTGCTGGGAAAGGTCTTTCAGCAAAACTGCTTTTACAGTTCCGGTGACTGATGGACATCTGTGTGTGTGTGCGCGCGCGTGAGTGCGCACTTGTGCATATGCATGCATGTGTGTCAGCATATGTACTGTATATTTTTCTTTTATGTGTGTATTCTTTTGTATGGTTTTTGCACACATGTTTTTCTTTGTGTGCACTTCTGTGTGTAGGCTACACAATACACACATATATCTGTGTTCTTGCACCTGCATCTGTGCGCACATATAAATGTTGCGTGCACATATACATAATACTATGTAGGCCTACATACAGTATGCATGTCTTCAGGGGCGTTGCAAGGGGGGGCGGGGGAGTGGGACTGGGTTACCTACCCAAGGTGGAGGGGCCTGGAATTATTTTTTACTTTAGCTATTGAAAAATAGCATATATACAAACTCACAGCACGGCACCGAGTGCCGCGCTGCGAGCTTGTAGATCTGCTATTTTTGAAAAGTCGTGAAAATGTGCGCAAATCTTTGAATATTTTAAGCGAACATTTGTAACTCAAATTCTGCTTCTGAGGGGTCCCTGGAACAAAATATTTTGAGATGGGGGTCCGTGGCCAAATACATATCATTTTGGGGGTCCTTCACATGAAAAAGTTTGAGCACCACACCACTGACATAGAAACATAGCTTTTTCCACACACAAAAAAGGATTTCGAAATATTCAAAGACACAAATCTTCACGATTTTTTCAAAAATAGCAGATCTACAAGCTTGCAGCGCGGCACTCGGTGCCGCGCTGTGAGCTTGTATATCTGCTATTTTTCAATGGTTAAAGCACCAAATAAAATGAATCCTTGTACCCAGGGCCCAGAATTTGGTGCGACACCCCTGCATGTCTTTGTTTTCTCTGCGTTTCTGTTGTTATCCGCCGTGCTTCGCCTGGTGGCCCTGGTGGCCTTGTGGCAGCCGCAGCGCCGGCCATTTAAATGACAGTCTAATCGGAATACTTGTCCATGTAGAACAGCACCGGTCATTACCTTGCTAAGTTTAGGAGAGCCACGATGTGCAGCCAAATGTTTTATGATAACCAGTGTGTGTTAAACTGTGGGAATTCATGTACTGAGGAGTGTGCGTGACTCCATCTCAGTGGTCTGCTCTCCGTGCCAAAGTTTAAACAAGATTTCCCGGACAGTTGCTCGCTTCTGTGTCAAATTATTATTATTAACTGTTGGTTTGGACATAATGAGTCCTTTTTGGGAACAGTTCTTTGATTGATGACAGAATAAATGACCCCATTTTTTTTTTATCAAATACATTTTTTGGCGTGCACTGCAGTATGTGTTCGAGCCGAGGGTTTGCTGCAAAGTACTGGTGTCAATTTATTTTTGCACTCTCAAAATTTAAGACTTAAAATGACTTTTTTTCTGTCGATTACTCAACCCATGGAGACTTAAATTCATGGATGTTGTTTTTTTTTTAGTTTTTGTCTCCTAATGTTTCCTATTCCAATAATTTGAAGAGATTTGTGTCTTCATAGGGAACAAAGGAGGCGCTTTGTGTCTCCATAGGGAACCACTGCTAAATGATTGGCTTAGGAATGCGACAAAAAAAATATATATCCATGAATTCTCTCCATGGGGTGAGTAATCAATAGGAAAAAAAAGTATTTTGGGGGTGAACTATCCCTTTAAAGGGGGTAAGTGATATGTTTCTGTAAAAAAATATACCGATAAAGCTAATCCATCAGCCTCAATTTTATAGTGTTTCAGTTTCAATATTGTCTGCTCCTTTAGATTAATCACGCTGCACCGAGTGCCGCGCTGGGAGCTTGTAAATCTGCTATTTTTTTTAAAAATCGTCTTTGAATAATATTCAAAACGAACATTTGTAACTCAAATATTTGCTTCTGGGTGGTCCCTGGAACAACATTGAGATGGGGGTCCGCGGCAAACACATGTAATTCTGGTGGTCCTTGACATGAAAAAGTTTGAGTAAAATAGCAGATCTACAAGCTCACTGCAAAAATAGCAGATCTACAAGCTCGCAGTGAGCGTGTATATATGCTGTTTTTCAATAGTTAAAGCATAAAATAATGGTTAAAGTAACACTGCGTAATAATGCGTTCAGGTCTAAATGGGTTTTAACCCATTTAGGCCTAGGATTATTGACCGCTTTAACAATTGAAAAATAGCAGATATACAAGCTCACAGCGCGGCACCGAGTGCCGCGCTGCGAGCTTGTAGATCTGCTATTTTTGAAAAATCATGATATTTCTTTGCAAGTCTTTTAAAACTGCCTAGAGGGCCGACTGACAGTGGGTTGACGCTGGACGTCACAAACGTAACGTGCAGCCTTGCAAGGCTCACCGTTGCTCCAATCCTCACTAAACTGTTCAGGTGTCTGCCATCACGACAGCCACACCAAGGTTCACTATATGACAATGAATGAACTAGGGCTGTCACAATTATTACATAATCGTCTAATCGTGATTTTTTTTTGAAATAATCGTGATTATTTTTCATAACCGTCATCTTTCCATGTTGAAAAATCTTCATATATTAAAAAAAAAGTCAAAAATAGTGGAAATAGCAGATCTACAAGCTCACAACGCGTCGCATCGCGACGCGTTGTGAGCTTGTAGATCGGCTATTTCCACTATCAATGTTCTTTTTTAAGTATAAAGTTGTCAAATATGTCAGTAATTTCTTTGTATACTTAGGTTATGTATCATATCTACCATGTGTAACTTCAAAGCCTAAAAGCTAAACAGAAATGTAATGTAACAAAAACACAATTAAATTGTTAATCGCAATTATTTGAGTGACAATTAATCGTCATGTAAAATGTCATATCGTGACAGCCCTAGAATGAACCCAAAAACTGCATAGCACACGCATGGTGAGAATTGTTGAGGATTTGAGCAACGGTGCACCTTGCATGTCTGCGTGTTACATTGCAGACTTGCTGAAACCCCATAAACCTGTGTGCAACCTCTGCTCCTCAGATCCTCGGATATGGCCCTCCTGGATCCTCCCAAAACCTGCTGTGTCACCCGGGGGGACCGGGCTTTTGCACCTTTGCTCTGGAACGCCCTGCCCTTGGATCATAGGATAGCAGAGTCAGTGTCCTCTTTCAAATCGTTTTCAAAAACACATCTGTATGTTAAGTGTTTTCCCTAAGGATATGGTGTTTTAAATGTTTTATGTTTTACGTTTTATTTGTCTTAATCTTTTACTTTTTTCTCTTTTGCATAATGTTTGCTCCTGTTTTTAATGTCTGTAAAGCATTTGGAACTTATTTGGGAAGGTAGTCCTTCATTCATGGGACACTACATCAGTTTCAACTAACATTTCAAATGGCCTTAACTCGGTGACCATTGCTCCGATCAGTGCAATATAGTTTGATAAAATTGGCATCCCATAACCCAAGAATAGTTTTTTTGGGGGGCTTTATGCCTTTATTGGATAGGACAGTAGACTGACAGGAAATCGGGGGAGAGACGGGGAGTGACATGCGGCAAAGGTCGTCCGGGTCGGGAATCTAACTGGCGACACCGTCAGGCATCAATGCCTATGTGGCAATGCCTACAGTATGTGGTATGCGCCTGACCCAGTAGGCCGGCGCCCTATTTGACACTTATTTTAACAAAAATATATCAGTTACCCCCCCCTTAAAATGAGCTCTCGGCAGTGTTGATTCACACTTATCTGTGACATTGTACAGTACATTCAGTACCGCTGAGAGTGCGACCACCACTTCCACTTTGCAATCACATTTCTCTCTCTCCTCATTTCAGCCTGTCTTCAGTTCACAGTACCTGAAAAAACATTACCCATTCAAAAACACACATACGTGTGCGCGCACGCACGCACGCACGCACGCACGCACGCACGCACGCACGCACGCACGCACGCACGCACGCACGCACGCACGCACGCACGCACGCACGCACGCACACACACACACACACACACACACACACACACACACACACACACACACACACACACACACACACACACACACAAACGCTATTCCCAGGTTCAGACTCCCAATGCCTCAAACCCACTGCCCAGTCGTGTCCTGTTGGCCGTTCCTCTCCCAAGGGACAGTGAACGGTGGCCCCTCTTTGTCTGCTCTGGAATGGGCCAGCCAGCGTGTGACTGGGGCTGGTCCCCACGCCCAATTACTGAGGCAGGGCTGGCCAGGGCAGGGCAGGGCTGGGCTGGGCTGATGGCTGGAGGCTGGAGGTTGTGGTCAGGGTGAAGGGGGGGGAGGTGGGGGTTGTGCCGGAACCAGAGTTGACCCAGCAAGGCGCCTCTTCTCCGGGCCAACATGGGGCCTCCGCCGGGCCCTGCCACTGCCCACACGGACCATAAACACACCGGACAACTAGTGGACAGACACACAGAGAGAGGGAGGGAGTGGGACGGAGAGAAAGAGACGGGGAGAGCGGGCTAGAGAGAGAGTGAAAGACACACAGAGAGAGAGAGAGAGTGAGTGAGTGACATACAGAGAGATAGACAGTGAGAGAGAGGGGGGGGGGGGGGGGGGCGTAGAGAGAGGGCTAGAGAGTTTGAGAGAGAGAGACAGAGACAGAGAGGTTTAGGCTCTGGCTAACCACAGTGCTGCCTGGCATCTGCTCACACCCAGACGGAAAAGGACTGAAGTAAACCATCACCACTATATGCATGAACCTGTATCTATGAACACATAACACGCACCCACACACGCACATGCACACACACACGCACATGCACACACACACGCACACATGCACGCACGCGCACACACACACACACACACACACACACACACACGCACACACACACAGAAACATGGGCATGCACCAATCAGTATTTTATTTTTCAGTTTAAAGTTTAATGATTTCAGTTTCAGTTTTCAGTTTAAAGTTTATAATTGTACTTTAAAAGAAGCAGGTCACAATGATCATTCATCTTTGTGCCAACATTTCATCCGTCCGTCCGTCCGTCCGTCCGTCCGTCCGTCCGTCCATCCGTCCGTCCGTCCATCCATCCATTGATTCATGTATCCATTCATTCATCCATTAATTCATTCATTAATCCATTCATGTCTGTCTGTCTGTATGTATGCATCCATTCATTCATCCATTAATTAATTCATTAATCCACTCATGTCTGTCTGTCTGTATGTATGCATCCATTCATCCATCCTTTCATCCATCATCATCTGCCACATTTTCATCTCCCTCAATCAGTAAACGAACGTGACCCTTCCAATTAATGATGGACACACATAACGCTCTATTGCTCCTTTGCATTTTGAATGTATTACTTAATAGTGATTAATCAATTCTCTTTGAATATGGTGTTTGATCACAGGCGCTTGTCATTAATTCATACAGATTCAATTTCACTTACAGTATATGCTGTCAAATGCTCTGTAAAATATACATACAGATATTATGGGTATTAAAGACTTATCCATTCCTTTTGAATAACCCTTCCCAGGCACTAGCTTTATTGACATGCTTCTCTCTCTGAAGCCCCATAAACATCAAAGAGAGAATCCTTTAGACCAGCACATACAGTACAGTACAGTAGCCTATACCTTTGATGCTGTCAGAAAATACCCTCAACTGATGCTTCCATTTGAGCGGAATGCTTTCTTCGGTTTCTTGGACGTTTGGATGTTTGCATTGATTCCTGAAATCACTGAAAAACTATTTTGAAACAAATTCATGACTGTCTATTTTTGGAGCTGTGTGAAGCACAGGCTCCCTATACGTGGCTGTGTGGGTCTGTGTGTGTGTGTGTCTGTCTGTGTGTCTGTCTGTCTGTGTGTATGTAGCCTGAACTTCCTAAACTTCGGCACGCCACTAGTCCCACAGTTTTGCCACCACACACTCGCGCCATATGTCAAATCGACCGGCTTACTCGGGAATCGTGGGCTATTACTTTTCTAAGAGAAAGGTTCTATAGTTTAATTGATATTAATTTATTAGTGAATTAATTGGGAATTGCAAAAACTCACATTCAATTATTTGTCTCTCGCAAACCATAGGGGCTAGAGTTTCAAGACTTGGAGAGGAGGTTCATAATGATTTCAAGGATTAAATAAAAAATAATTGTGTCATTTGGCCGCATGGTGGCGCCATAACACCCCACTTTACGTTTTGGCCTGTAACTCTTGAACCGTAGGTCGGAAAATTAAAAATATTTTTCCCTGGATTCCTTGGGTCATGACGCATCTCCCCATATAGGCCACGCCCATTTGCGCCATGATAGATTTTCCGCCATCTTGAATTTTCTCCAAAACACACTTTTTGCTCCTTCTCCTACATATTTTCTTCAAATGTCACAAAAATCGGTACACATGATCCACACACACACACACACACACACACACACACACACACACACACACACACACACACACACACACACACACACACACACACACACACACACACACACAGCTCCACTTCACACGGGTGTGATTTTTCAGAGCAGCGAGGCACTTCCCTTGTCTGCTGAAGAGATGATTTTGAGGGGACAACAGGTTTTACAGGCCAGTGGTTCTCAAAGTAGGGTCCAGGGACTCTCAGGGGTCCCGGAGGGGGTCCACAGCTAAATGTTAATATACTGTAGCATCAAAATCAGTTTAAACACTTTAACCCTATTTTGTACTTCTGCTATTCGAAAACGGCCGATCCAAAAGCTCACAACGCATCGCTTAGCGAAGCTTGTTGATTGGCTATTTTAGAACATTTAAAACCTGGAACATTTTAAACAAGTTATTTTTCCCATCACCCGAAAAATATTTCCTTATGGGTCTGTGGCACAACATCTTTTCAGCCATGGCCAAATGCATATCAATTTGGTTATCCTTGATCCATGTTTTAGAACCAGTATCACACATTGAGAACTTGTAGATCAGCAATGTTTTTGATACAACTCACACTTTAGATGTTGATGTTTGTTTGTGTGATAGAATGAACAGTTAAGCTGTTTCTTACACTAATATTTATTGCTGTGTTTGTGCTCATGGCCCCAGGTCATCTCAGGACATAGCGTGAGAATCTTTTATAAATCCATAACCACCAGATTCTCCATAAAAAAAGACCTATAAAGTTTCCATAAAATACCAGTCTTGTCTTCATCATTACCTACAGCCTGAAAACAATAACGCCATAAAACACTTTTATTTTTACTGGAGTTATAAAGAAGTACCTGTTGAAAGTGCTGAACATGTATTTCATTTTAATGAGAGATGTCCTTTTATAGATGATACATAAGTGGTCATATGACGGCCATCAATAGCACATGACAAGGTTCGCAGGGTACAGTATTCACACATCAAACTTCTCATTTTTCTTTTAAGTCTGAGGCTATAAATATGGATCCTTCATGTCCAAAAGGTACACAAGCTTGTACTTATGCACACACGCATGCATACATATACATTCACGAACGGACACACACACACTTATTGTACTTGTACACAGATATTCATGCATAAGGATACAGTATGCCACTGGGCCTCAAAGTGGGTCTGGGCCCCAGGGGTCCTTGAGGCGGTTCCAACAGATCCCAAGCAAAATTAGGAACCGTTTAAATAGTTTTTACATCTATACGCTTACAACACGTCTTGGTATAAAGCGTAGTGAGCTTGCAGATCGGATCGGATTTGTACTAATGTTGACTAATGTTGACAAATCTTCTCTTGTGGGGGTTCTTGGCATACAATCTTTTCAAATAGGGATCTGCGGCCAAAATACATATCAATTTGCGGTTCCTTGGCATGAAAATGTTTGAGAACCACTGCAGTATGCAATGTGTTCTTTGCACGCATACAATATTTATATACGGCTAGGGCTGTCACGATTATGACATATGATGATTAATTGTCACTCAAATAATTGCGATTAATGATTTAATTGTGTTTTTGTCGTTGACAATTACATTTCTGCTTGGCTTGTAGGCTCTGAAGTTGCACATGGCAGCTATGACACATAATCTAAATATACAAAGAAATGACTGACATATTTGACAACTGTATACTTGAAAAAGAACATTGATAGTGGAAATAGCCGATCTACAAGCTATTTACACTATTTTTTAAAATGTTTAAAAATATATGGACATTTTTCAACTTGGAAACAATTATGAGTATGACGATTATGACAAAATAATTGCGATTATGTCAAATAACTGCGATTATGTAATAATTGTGACTGGCCTATATCGACGTGGACATGTGTGTGTCTTTCTGTCCGTCCGTCCGTCCGTCCGTCCGTCCGTCCGTCCGTCCGTCAACCCACCCAGCCAGCCACCCAGAAGCACACACGCATGCATGCACACAGGCACAGGCACAGGCACACGCACGCACGCACGCACGCACGCACGCACGCACGCACGCACGCACGCACGCACGCACGCACGCACGCACCCACATATCAGTGAGGATTGATGATCTCCTGTGCAGGTCAGGGTAGATGCTGTGAGTAGAACAGACCAGGACCCAGTAGATTCCTATTGCTCTGCTTTGCTACTTAACCTGCTGCAATTAGCCAACAGGAAAAGGTCTGGCCAACCGAAAATGTAATCACAAAATTAGCCGTGTGATGCATCAAGCCAACATACGTCTGTTAAATCCACATTATGGACACAGCATTCGTCCATATCAGCCTTGAGAATGGCAGATAATTGGGCTCGCTAATCTGGTAATACAAACAAATGGTGAAATTACATTGAGTAATGTTGATTAAGGTGCAATATTGAATATTATGTGTGCACACACGCATGTTCATTCATATGTGTACGGTATGCTCACGAACAAACACACGCAGCCACACACACACACACACACACACACACACACACACACACACACACACACACACACACACACACACACACACACACAATGCTCACGCACACACGCACGCATACAGGAGTGTCACACCAAATTCTGGGCCCTGGGTACAAGGATTCACTGCGGGCCCCCCATGAATGGGTGAAGGGGGAGGGGGTTTAACCCAGTTAGACTAGTGTAGGAACGCATTATTACGCGTTATTTTGTGCTTTAACTATTGAAAAATACAAGCTCGCGGTGCGGCACCGAGTGCAGCGCTGCAAGCTTGTTGATCTGCTATTTTTCAGTCTATATTCAAGTCTTTGAATATTTCAAATCCTTCCGTTTTCGTCAGTGGTGCTCAAACGTTTTCATGTGAAGGACCCCAAAATGATATGTATTTTGCCACGGACCCCAACATATTTATTTCCAGGGACCCGCCAGAAGCAAAATTTTAAATTTAGTTACAAATGTTCGCTTAAAAATACATATATTCAAAGATTTGCCTCACATTTTCACAAACTTTTCAAAAATAGCAGATCTACAAGCTCACAGCGCGGCACCGCGCTGTGAGCTTGTAGATCTGCTATACTTCAATAGTTAAAGTATAAAATAATTAAGGCCCCTCCACCTTGGGCCCTGGTAACTCAGTCCCATGTGTCCCCCCCTTGTGACGCCCCTGCATGCATATACATGCTCAGTCATACTGTATCAACAGCTATTTGTGTCATGCTGTCTGCAGGGTTAGGCAGGGGTCAGGGTGTGGGTTCGGTTCCACGCCACAGTGACAAGTGACACCACTCATAAAACAGCGCTGTCATTAAGTACACTGTCGTTTGCCAATACATCACACTCAACTGTCATAAAGACACAGAAAACACATCGCCTAGCAGTTATTACGCACTTTAAACCTTGACCAGCCTATAAAAACGGATGAAATTACAAGAGCGGCATCAGCGTAGTTATTTTTTACGAGATTTCCCGTCAATGTCCTCTAATAAAATCCACCCGTTATCCCCTGTCCTCGTTCAGTTGTGTCGACAAAGAGGAGAAAAATAAGCATTTATGATCCCATGCTGAACTGGCACCAATACCACTCCACCACCTCCCAGATAAGTGTATCAAACAATGTGACAGGTGAATTACATGTTTATGGATTAGGATGGTGACTTTTCTCAGACTTGCTAAATGTGATATATATGGTCTTCCAGATAACGGCATCACTATTGATCAAATCGCTATTTGCTGCTGACATTTCAAAGCGTTATCCGGACAAATGATCATGAAAAAAAATAACATTAGCCATAATTGAAAATACATGAAGAAATTACTTGGTTACAATAAAGCATTTTGTTACTGGAAGTGTATGCAATTACTTTAGTATATTACCTGAGCATAGTAGTGTGTGTGTGTGCGTGCGTGCGTACGTGCGTGCGTGCGTGCGTGCGTGCACTGCATACTATTGTAAGTACCCCCAACAGGTCCCTTATACAGTCACAGAAGCAGACCAATCTAATAAAATGCGGCAGATCAATTTATGACTGAATATCAAATGGAGTCCCATGCACATGACCTTGTGGCTGCCTGCTTAACCTAATATAACTAATATGACTCCCATATATCACTTATTACTGATATAGAATCAATACTGGATCCAATTAGCTAATGATGCCAAAAGGTACTTCCTGAATCCATTCAGATTACGGGGCCCTGTCGGTGGAGGTGGGTTCAGGAGGTGGGTTCTGGTGGTCTTTCGAGATACTTTGACCAAGGGTGTCGTTTGGGGACCCAGGGGATGGCAATTGCAACTGGTGTTCACATTTTACCTCAAATTCAGTACCTTTATGCATATTTTCTCACCTTTTTGCAGATTAATCAGATTTTAGATCGGCGCCAACTGAGTGCATCTCAATCCATGCCCCTCAGTATACATGTGACATGTGATGTTACAATTTCTTGTCTGTAGGTGCAACCATAACATTCCTTTGCCACTTTCAACTTGGCTGCCATATTTTGGGCATGTAATCACTATTCTTGAACTA
>NC_137829.1:4949674-4964674 GCF_963921795.1 Nannobrachium achirus
TAGATGCACAAATTGTGAAAACACCAGATTTTCACAATAGAACTGTGTTATACAAAATGTAATGCCTTAACTCTTAGTGCTCGTCAGGGCAGGGTGGGGGTGTGGGGGTCCCAGTTCAAATATGATTATTTTGGGGGTCACGGCCTGAAAAGGTTGAGAACCACTGCTTTAAAGCAGGAAAAGACAACACTTACTGCATGCCATACCAGGCAGATAATATATATTTTCATATCAGGATATCAATATAAAATTGATATAGCCTATTGCCCTACAGTATATACTTTGTTGTCTGTGGTCCCCCAGGGCTCTATTCTTGGCCCCTTCCCTTTTTCCCTCTACACCAAACTTCTTTGTCGAATGTTCACGCCAGAATAGGGACGATAGGGTTCATGTGGTATAAGGCTCATTTCAGTCCTTACAGTAGCATGAATACATCTGCACTGAATCAGCCCATTTACTCGCGGACAAGTGCAGGCCCGCAGCATGGTAAGAGTTAAAATGCAGCGAGGGGGGAAAGAGAGGGGCCTGTGCAAGAAAGATGCTGTGATCTCCTTTATTGTTGGGTTTAATTAAATTTTCAGCTCTAATTACAATTAAGCCTCTTAGTATGTATAATAATGTTTGCATCACAGAGCAGCACAGATGCAGTCCATCAACGCAATTAAATATTAAAAGGGCTGTGGCTGTATTAATAGCAGCGGTGTGTGTTTGTGGGAGTGTGTGTGTGTGTGTACGTGTGTGTGTGTGGTCGTGCACGTGTGTGTGTGTGTGTGTGTGTGTGTGTGCCAAGCCACTGCAGCAAAGACTCCCTCGGTAGCATGGGAGTCATCTGGAGACTCAGGCAGCAGCATCCTCAGTGCCACCAGCGCGCCCACCGCGAATTTGACCTATATTTACCGTGCCGACGCCAGAAAAGCATTAGGAAATGGGAAAAAAACACACTGTTGGATAGAGAAATCCCCACGAGTGTATGAATATTCCTGAGCTGCCGAAACGTCGTTAGTCTAATGCAAAATTAGTGTTTTGGTGCCAAATTATTCATGACCGCGTGGAATGAGTGCGTTTTTAAGTCCAAGAGATGAATTGCTTGATTCACCTTCTCCTCTCGCCCCATCCACGCTCATTTCTCCCTCCCTTCAACTCCATTTTCACGTGTATTTGTTCATCGTTAGTCCTCAACCTCGCCATTGAACACACATGCAAACGCAGCCTCGCATGCAAAATAGTTAAAATATATACACGCATGCTCTCGCATGGCGGACAAACGACATACACATAAGCACATACTGTATGTAGACACGTGCACACACACACACACACACACACACACACACACACACACACACACACACACACACACACACACACACACACACTTTCAGCCTCACTCGCTCTCATCCTGCCTTATCAAGGTGCCTCTGCATTATTAGGAAAACAGTGCTTTTTTTTCTTGCTGTGTGAGGCGAGCCTAGACAGGGTACTGCTTCTAGTTTCTCTCATGTAGCCAAGCAGTTATAAAATCAGGCCAAACCTGTTTTAAGTTTCTCTTTGTTTCATCGTTAGAATATTCAAATGGCAGCCCGGGCCGCCGGCGTGGTGGTCCGAGCACTCTGGGATGCAATGCCAGCCCGACAGCGTATCGCGGGTTCGAATCCCATCCCCGAAGACCTTTGCTGCGTTTTCCATCACTGTTTGTTTTTTGTTTGCTACCCTTGCTCTTTGCCTTTGACGCACGCACGCACACACGCACGCACGCACGCACGCACGCACGCACGCACGCACGCACGCACGCACGCACGCACGCACGCACGCACGCACGCACGCACGCACGCACGCACACAAGCACACAAGCACGCACACACACACGCACGCACGCACACACAGTGTGCATACACAGCGATGAGAGGAATTGGTTGGTTGATCTTTGGGCCACTTTTAGCTCAGTATTATGGTCATTGGTGGAATGTGTGTGTGTGTGTGTGTGTGTGTGTGTGTGTGTGTGTGTGTGTGTGTGTGTGTGTGTGTGTGTGTGTGTGTGTGTGTGTGTGTGTGTGTGTGTGTGTGTGTGTGTGTGTGTGCGTGCGTGCGTGTGTGCGCGCGCGCCGAAGACACAGAGCAGTAAAGTTCCGTTCCTCGGCCTGTGACTGGCCCAGGGAAGAAATGCCTTGATAAATATAGCCGCCGCTGAGGCAGTCTAAATACAAGGCTCTTCTTTACTGTAATAGATGGGTGTTGCTAACCTATGGTGCAATCACGCCAGATTCCACAGAAATATTTCTGCACAGTGGCAAACAAACAAAGCATAAAAACAAAAGCGTGGAGCAGTCAATACTAATCATGAGGCATGGCTAGGCGTCTGTGGCCAATGCGGTGGCACTGTGGTGGCGGCTGTGTGTGTGCGTGCATGCGTGTGTGTGTGTGTGTGTGTGTGCGTGCGTGCGTGCGTGCGTGCGTGCGTGTTAATGCAGTAACTGTGACAACCACTACTGACCCTGCTGGACGACAGGTCCTCTTCACAGCAGTGGTGTCAGTTCAGCAAAAGCTAAGGTATGGCAACATCACTGGTGTCTTGCACGCACGTGACAGTCATGTTGCCATACCTTAGCAGCAGCCATGATGATATATATATTTTTTTAAAAGAGTTGTTTTGGACTTTATTATTATACCTTCATGATAGGACAGTAGACTGACTGGAAATGGGAGGAGAGATGGGGAGTGACACGCGGCAAAGGTCGTCCAGATCGGGAATCGAACCGGCGCCGCCGCCAGGCATCCATGCCTATGTGGCAATGCCTAAGTGGTTGGTATGCGCCTGGACCAGTAGGCCAGCGGGCACCCGATGAATTTATTTTAAGAAGGACATCCCCCCCCCCTGTAGCCAAGGTATGGCAGCTGCCATACCTTGCCATACCCAATTGAAGCCTCTCACAGCAAGGAAGGAAGACACAGAGATGTATGTGTGAGCGTGCGTTGTCTCGTTCGAGTTTACAGTATATTTTCGTGCGCATGCGGAGTGTGGACCGCCATACTCGTGTGTGTGCGTGCGGGACGCAAAGAGTGATATTTATGACCAGCCAGGGATTATCCACTCTCTGCGGAGTCCAAAGGTCTGTTGGTGTGTCTGTTTCTCTGTGTCTCTGCGAGCGCATCATTAACCCAGCATTTAACGGCTGGCTTATGAGTACAGTTTAACGACCTGGGCTGTCCTCTTATGAGAGCACACACCAGGGGCGTCGCACCAAATTCTGGGCCCTGGGTACAAGGATTCACTCACAGCTCACAGCATTTTTGAAAAATCGTGAAAGTTTGTGCAAGTCTTTGAATATTTCAAATCCTTCCAAGGTTTTTTGATGTCTATGTTTCTATGTCAGTGGTGCTCAACCTTTTTCATGTGAAGGACCCCCAAAATGATATGTATTTGGCCACGGACCTCCATCTCAAAACATTTAGTTCCAGGGACCCCTCAGAAGCCAAATTTGAGTTACAAATGTTCGCTTAAAAAAATACACATATTAAAAGATTTGCACAAATGTTCACGATTTTTCGGTGCCGTGCTGTGAGCTTGTAGATCTGCTATTTTTCAATAGTTAAAGTATAAAATAATGAAGGCCCCTCCACCTTGGGCCCTAGTAACTCAGTCCCACTTTCCCCCCCCTTGTGACGCCCCTGGCACACACACACGTCACACAGCCTTGCCATTTGACGCCGTCGCTCCTCGCCAATATCCGGCACTGCTGAATAATGTTTTTTTTTTTTAAACGATGAACTTGAAAGTCCACTGACAACAGGTGCGCTGCTACCGGTTTCTCATTGTCTCCTGGTCTTTCCCTCATTCTCTCTCTCTCTCACACGCACAGTCGCACATTCGTACGTACGTACACACACACACACACACACACACACACACACACACACACACACACACACACACACACACACACACACACACACACACACACACACACACACACTTCAAGTCAATGTACTCTATTAGTATTATTTTTTAGATTTTTATAGTTGTATCTCTACTCTCACCTGTGTCCTGTGTTTCTATATGTCACACACACACTCACACACACACACACACACACACACACACACACACACACACACACACACACACGCACACGCACACGCACACGCACACACACACACTATCTCACTTTTTACATGTAGACACCACGCAGGAAAGCCATCATCTGCCATGGTCTGTGCTGATTTGCAGGGCAGCTGCTGTGGAGAGCGGGCTGATGTGAAACAGTTTACACACACAATTACTATTAATACCACAGACACATGTGCCTCCGCTGTTTATCCAGCTTACGCTATGGCACCGCTCGGACGTGAAGCGCAACTGATTAGCCGTCTGTCTGCGTGTGTTTGTGTTATGAATTGTGTGTGTGTGTGTGTGTGTGTGTGTGTGTGTGTGTGTGTGTGTGTGTGTGTGTGTGTGTTTAAGAGAGAGAGAGAGAGAGACAGATACAGAGAGAGAGGCAGCCTTGCGTGAGGGACACACCTGTTAGGGACAGACACAAGCGTGGGCATTAATTGTCACTCGGATACATTGTGGTGTGTGCAGGTATTACACACACCACAGGAGTGACTCTGAGGGATATTCTGTGATAATGAACCTGTATATGAGGGATGCTCTTTGTGTTAACCCTTTATACTTCATTGACCGAGTGCCCCAGGGGACTGTCCTTAACCCATTCCTTTTTTCCCCTCTACACCACTGGTTCCCAAGCACTGGGTCGGGACCATTTGTGAGGGATTCTGGGTGAGAGGAAGAGTGACAAATTAATGAGCGATTTTGAGTGACAGACAGGATCTGGTGGCTTTCATACTAAGTAGCGACCTACGGTCGCTAATCTCGCAATCATGAACATTAGTGAGGACCAATTATATGAAGATAGGTTGAAAAGTGGTGAAGTCGTCCTTTAAGTACAATTCTGAGGTACTTTTACTTTAGTGGAGTATTTCCAATACCAGACTTTCTCCTGTAACAGAGTATTTCCACACAGCTGTATTGATTCCAGGGTATCCCATGCAGTTCACTCATCATCACCTGCTGATGTGACTGCACCAGTACTGCTCTCCTGCCCATAGATTCCATTAAGCCACTATTTACACAGTAAAGTCCTGAGTGTTAGTTCTGGATAAAGTGAACCATGTGGACACTGATACTCCCAGAGTTAAATTAAGACTTTAGATTAAGATTTTACACTCTAGATTGGGATCGCAGAGATACCAAATCGGGGCCTAATGCATATCAAACTGGGGGTCCTTAAAATTAATTAAAAAGGTTGACAGCTCTATATAAGACGATTTGCAATTGGTTGTATGGGCAGAGAGATGTTCAAGATAACACAAGCTTAAATCCCTTTGTTCTTACCATTGCAGTTCTCTCTTTTCTTCAGTTTAGCTTCATTCTTTTTTTCTCTCTCTCCGTGTGTCTCTCTCAACCTCCCCTCTACATCTATTCCCTTGTTCCCTGCATGGTAGAGTGGACCAGATGCCAGTTTGGTGGGACACACACGCAAACACACATATGCATGCACGCGCGCACACACACACGCACGCACGCACGCACGCACGCACGCACGCACGCACGCACGCACGCACGCACGCACGCACGCACGCACGCACGCACGCACGCACGCACGCACACACACACACACACACACACACACACACACACACACACACACACACACACACACACACACACACACACACACACACACACACACACGTATACACAGTTTCACGTGCACAGACACACACATTAGTTCATAATTAATGGAATTAGCAGCTTTATCTGCAATGAAGAGCCTGTCTGTGGCTGGTTGGATGATGCGAGGATGGAGGGGCATAGAAGAGGACATGGTGGTGGTGGTGGGGGGGGGGGGGTAAAGCAGAGAGACAGAGATGAGGGAAGAGAAGGGGAATCGAGAGAAAGATTGATGGGAGTTGCAGAACTGTTTAGACAGAACTGAGTGCTGGTAATGGGTGGAGAGAGGCGAGAAGAAGTGGATATGACAAAACAGCTGATTGGTAAACAGTCGTTCAGAGTCCTTTCCCAGACAAAAGAAAATGGCTGAAGAAGAAAAGTTTTGGAAAGTAGAAAAAGAAGTGCTTATGGAGTAATTTAGGGTCACACCGGTAGGGTGGATAGAATGGCTGACTAATGTGTACTTAAGATAATTAACCAACCTATTCTGGGGTGAACATTTAGCAACAATAGAAGATATATAAGACCTTATGACACATTGCATTGTGAGCTTGTACATCAGCTATTTTCATCCAAGAGATTGCTGTAGACTAGTGGTTTTCAACTATAGTGGTTTTCAACCGGTGGCCCGGGGACCACCAGTGGTCCTTGGAGGGATTCCAGGTGGTCCCCAGCTAAATTATGGAGAGTTGGTAACCAAAGGACTCTTATAGATCTTTAACTATTGAGAGTGTCAAATTAAACCAAATGGACCCTTTAAGACGTCTACACAATTAGAGAATGTAGAAGAATTGTTCTTTTGATCAACATTTGCCTGTTATCGCTCTTTTAACACATCAATTGATTGATTGATTGAAGAATTTATTAGAAGATTGCAATAGAAAAAAGTACAGTTTCATGACAGTACAAATCACTGGTACAAGGTCAACTAAAAGGAGATCCTAGAAAGCCGAGGCTTATTTCCACAGGAACCACACTTTAAGTATCTCATATAACATTGAAAGACAGACGGATAGAACATAGTACTTTATCTAGGATAATATCAGTTTCAAAAGCTTTTACTGTACATCATGGAATTGTAGACAAAATCTTATCCAACGCTAAATGTTTTAATTCTGAGAGGCTAAATCTCATCAAATGGTGTTCCGTGGCTCAAACGCCGCATAAATAATGGACCTTGATTTGAAAAGGGTTGAAAGAAAAGCACTGCTGTATAGGAACCAAAGGAGGGGAAGTATACTAGGGTTCAAGTGGTTCAGACCAGCAGAGCAGAATATACAGTAGATATTGACCAATGACTGACGGATGACATAGCGGCAATTGCGCACTCTCACGGCAGCTATTAGGGACGGCAGGGCTGCCAGATATTTGATTATAACCCCCATCAGCGCGGACAGTGTTTGCACCCAGAGGGCTCATGATGGGCGCCTATCAATGAGTGATACAGTATGGGAACCTTGTCATGACGTCTGCAGTGACTTGTATTAATACAACAGGGCCGCCAGATTTGTGCATGTCCAGCTCCATGATTATGACGATGATGTGTTGATGGTATTAACGTGTACGCTGGGGCCTCTGAGCGATCTGGAGACCACAGCGATTCTGCTACCAGTCCTCTGGGGCTCTTTAGTAAGCTGCCGTGGTTCCTGTTCCACCCAACGCCTGCGTAAGAAGAACCACGTGCACGCACTCTCACGTATGCGCACACACACACACACACACACACACACACACACACACACACACACACACACACACACACACACACACACACACACACACACACACACGTATACAGTATGCACTTGTGCACACACAGACACACCCATGCACAGGGGTATGCTGCATGCACACACATGCTGGAGTGGACACTGCTGGAGTGGACAGTCTCTCACTTACACTGAGATGGATGTGTATGTGTGCGCGCATATCAAACATATAATATGTCGGGGGGCACGGTGGTGCGGATGGTAGCGCTGTCGCCTCACAGTGGTCCTGCTGGGTTCGATTCCCGCTGGGGGCACTGGGGGGCGTGTTCTCTCCTCCGCATCATCAGTGCCCATAGAGCATCGCAGTGAGGTGTCGGAAGTAAAAAAGCCCATTCATTTTCACCATAGGGTTTTTCATTAGAAGCAACAAAGTCGTAGCAATTCAATGTACTGTACACTTACCACTAGGCTAGTGGTTGTAAAATGGTTCTATATGCTCCTGTAGAACCCCTGAGTATGTATGCAATCAATCGTTTTAATCAAGATCGCACGGAGAAGAACTGCATTACCCATACTGCTTAACATGTACATCCCGTGAAATCGACCTCTGTGATTGGTCTAGCTTCTTCTTCTTTCACATATCTTGCGGTTACCGCGGAAGTAGCTTACTGCCCCCTGTCTTCCCGGCGGATTATTGCACTTCAGCAGAAATCCGTGAGCGAGTGTCTTTCTTTTACAAATATGATGCACTATGTTAAAGATGACGATAAGAGCGTCCACAGAGATGAAAATCACTACATGTCAGGCCATATGCTGGCCTGGATAACTAAACTGAGCGTGACTAAGGGATATTTCAGGAAACAAGTGTCATTCGCAATGCATTCTGGGTGTGTAGTTTCCACAATTTTTAGAATAATGATTTCCAATTAATCGTTGCATTAAAAAAAATTTAATATTGTCATGATTCCTCACCAGCCGAGGTGGCTTTGTCCAAGGCTTAAAAAAGTTTAAACAAATACTTTATGAAATGTCTATGGAAGAAATGAATGGGGAAAATGCTTCCGACACCAGACTAGAGTGAGGACGGAGTGGGGCTTCAACTGCGATGCTCTATATCCCTATGGGGTTGTCGAAAGGACCTATCTGTGTGGAATTTACATGTTCTCCCCGTCTCCCCTAGGATAGGTATACCATCACAAAAAACATGCTGTGGAAACTCTCCTCTGTCAGGTGAACAGAAGCGGCTTGGACTCCTCATGCATAGAAGGAAGCATGAGCTCAGTCCGTTGTCTCCTTAGGTTGGCAGAGGGAGTGTAGCGCCCAGGATTACATTAGATAATTGACACCGGGTGAAAAAAAGGGTTACAAAAATCATGGGATAAAAATTTAGTATGAAAAAAAATAATATTTATAAAAATATAAGATTTTCTTTTACCAATAGAAAAAAGCTTGAAATGAAATACTGACTATTAACCACCATAGTGCGAGCGTGTGTGTGTGTGTGTGTGTGTGTGTGTGTGTGTGTGTGTGTGTGTGTGTGTGTGTGTGTGTGTGACTGTGTGTGTGTGTGGAAAGGTGGTTCTTGAAAATATGCTAGTGGTCCAGAGCTCACCCACGCGCGCGCGCACACACACATACACACACACACACACACACACACACACACACACACACACACACACACACACACACACACACACACACACACACACACACACACACACACACACAAGTGCGCGCCCATGCAGCCAATAGTTTAGACTAGGTGAGTAAACTGTTTTTTATTCTTTGGGTATTTATCAAGCCACGGTGCCGCCCTTTGGACCTGTGGCTTCCGTAATGGATCTGATTAATGGCAGCTTATTAACAAAAGCTCTGTTGTTCGGGGCCCTGCGGGTTCCGTGTAACACTAGAGCCCGACGCTGATATAATGGCCTGTTTTAGGGGAGCTCCGTGATTAAGCACCATTAAGCAGCAACCAAAGCCAGACCCCAGACAACTTCAACGGCACCAAAAGTAAACGCAGCCGTGTCCCCAGAGCCAACACCCCCTCCCCCCTCCCCCCCTCCCCCCCCCCCCCCTCCCCCCTCCATCCCTCTCTGTCCATCTCGCTCTGGTCTCTGTTTCTATCTCGCTGCTCTGGCCGCCGCAACGGACAACAGAAAGTTCAAAAGCCTGCAATTTGTAGAGTCGCTTTCACGCTTTGGAAGTATATCGTCGCTGTCGGGTGGAAACCTTGTATGTCCTAGACCGTTCGTTTTGTATTTATCATTTTAAAAATGATCTAAACTAGTGAAAACAGCAGATCTACAAGCACACAACGCCTCGCACCGCGAGGCGTTGTGTGGCTTGTAGATCGGCTGTTTTCACTACTTTTGTGCGAGAGCCTTGTGTGATGAAGCAGGGCTTTACTTGGTGAAAAAACATACAAACTTGAAACTTGGAGATTCAAGGTTTCTACCCGACAGTGACGATATGGAATCTCCGAGGGCCAAAAGTTATTTGAATGTTGCTCGAATGCCAAAAAAATATGAATTGAGTGTCGTCCTCCTCCCCACTGGCCAAATGGGAAATCCATTCTTTCCATAAAAATTACAAGGATGAAAATCAATTAAGTGTCCATGTATATATGCATTTTGTGTGTTTGCGCTGTAAGCGCCGTCAAGTTCTGACGAGTTAGAAGCGAGCATATTGGCTGGCGCGGCGCCAAACTACGTCCCCAGACGGAGTTTCTAATAACTGAGGGCCCTGCCATCAGCATGCTAATGGCTAACCTGGTTCCACTCTATCTGGTCCTATAACCCGCACGCTAACCTGGTTAGCCTCATTACAGACTTCACACTCAGCCACTAATAGAATCACCTCCAGCAGAACAGCACACAAAGTCCTTTCTGTTGATGAGACATTTTATCCATACAATTTCGTACAATTGTTTCTTCTCTTCTCAATTCTTTCCGTCTCTCTTCTGTCCCACATTTCCTCCCTTTCTCCTATACGTCCACTCGACCTTTTCTTTTCACTCGGATATACTCAACAGACACTTTCCCGTCCAGGGACGTGCAGAGAATGTTAGAGAGGCAGGGGCTGAAAATTCTAAAAGGGCCTTTTGGTGAAAATATCGAAAATAGCAGACCTCCAAGCTCACACGTTGTGAGCTTGGAGGTCTGCTATTTTCGATGCTTGATTTCTTCACAGAGAGGATAATTCTTTCAACATAAGATGCTGCATTCAAGTTCAGGAGAGTTTGGACGAGGCAATTCTCTTGAATGCTGCCTTCAGGTATGACATGGAAAAGAGGGCATTTGCATTTCTTTCACCATAGTAAAAACTGCATTCATGGTCTGGAGCGGGAACTTTTTTCGGACGGATAAAAGGGCAGGGGCTCAAGCCCCCTTTGATGTCTATGTGTGCACGTGCCTGCACTCAACCATTTCTTTTCACTCGGATATACTCAACGCGGACACTTTCCCGTCGACTATCTCTTTCGCTGGACAGGAAGACATATAGTCCTTCACCCTTCCTGCCGCTTGGCTGTCCGTCCGTCCCTCCTCCCTCCCTTCCTCCCTCCCTCCATCCAGCCCTCCCTCTATCCCTCCGTCCATCTCTCTCTCTCTCTCCCCCCAGACCCCAACTCTCTCCCCCTCTGGCTCCTCTGGGGAGGGCAGTAATAATTATTATGTAAATAAATACGCCTGCTCTAATCACATTCGTGCGGCTGATCCAATTAGAGGCTCTGATAGCAGGCGGCTGATTGCGTGGCCTGGCGGCTGACAGACAGAGAGGGTCTGACTGACTGGCCCGTGTAGCCAGAGAGGGGGGCATTAGGAGGGTCTGACTGACTGGCCCGTGTAGCCGGAGAGGGGGGCATTAGGAGGGTCTGACTGACTGGCCCGTGTAGCCGGAGAGGGGGGGCATTAGGAGGGTCTGACTGACTGGCCCGTGTAGCCGGAGAGGGGGGCATTAGCTGTTTGCTGCCATAAACAGCATGGAGTCAGGTATTCTAAATATTACCCCATGATGAAGGAGAGCCTGCAGTCAGACAGTCTGTCTTTCACTTGGCTTGTTTCACCTGTCTGTCTGCGAGTCGTTGTGGTGGCTGACACTGACTGAGTTATATATATTTGTGCGTGCGTGTGTGTGTGTGTGTGTGTGCGTGTGTGTGTGTGTGTGTGTGTGTGTGTGTGTGTGTGTGTGTGTGTGTATGTGTGTGTGTGTGTGTGTGTGTGTGTGTGTGCGCGTGCGTGCGTGCGCGCGCGCACGTGTCTGTGTGTGTGTGTGTGTGTG
The DNA here is from genome assembly GCF_963921795.1 of Nannobrachium achirus. NCBI lineage: Eukaryota > Metazoa > Chordata > Actinopteri > Myctophiformes > Myctophidae > Nannobrachium > Nannobrachium achirus. Next base: position 4,961,399 of record NC_137829.1, read on the forward strand.
TGTGTGTGTGTTTGTCTTTATGTTTGTGTGTACATTGCCGCTGTTTAAGTAGAAACCTTGTTTGTCCAAAAGAGTTTCTTTTCAGGAAAAGGTAAAAATAAGCTGTGTTCCAATGGGTCCACTCACAAATTTTCTGCATGAATATTATAAAAGAAATATGCAGATCTACAAGCTCACAACCATGCGATGAAGCAGCACATTAATTTAAAAAAAGAAAAAAGTTTAAATATGTATATACTGTATACAGAATTTCTGCCTGTGTGTGTGTGAGTGCGTGCGTGCGTGCGTGCGTGCGTGCGTGTGCACGCGTGTTGACGTGACTGTCTGTGTTGCTATCATGATCCCTGTCTCTGGATCACTTTCACCATCCATCAGCTTATCACCAATTAGGGCCCTGTGTGGTCGATGATTCCCATCAGTTTAATGACGCTCCACTGAGAGGAGCAGGCCTGCAGTCCTCTGTCGTCCTCACACACTCACTGCTGCTTGGGCTGTTTGTGGCTGCATGTCACTGGGAGGTAAATACCACCGTGTGCGTGGTTTTGACATCAGTCGTTTGCTGCGTGGACATGATGTGCAGCATATGGATCGCTACGGACGAATAAACACTCCCTGTTTGGGATGTCATTTTTTTTTTTAATTTTGTATTTTGTATTCGCGCGCGTGCAAGACACCAGTCATGTTGCCATAGCTTAGCAACAGGCATTATGAATTTATTTTAAGAAGTAAATCTTTTCCCCCTGTAGCCAAGGTATGGCAGCTGCCATACCTTGCCATACCCAATTGACACCTCTGTATTTTTATAACCACAATGAGCTCAATTGTATTCGTCGCAATACGACGTGTCCATGAAAATAGCTGATCTACAAGTTCACAATGTGTCGTGAGAATGTACGTAGATCTGCTATTTTCTTAATAAACAGGTTTTTGGGGGGAGATTTTTATATTAATTTAGAGAATGTTTGCCTATAGTGTAAACATGGCCAAAGTAGAGAGGCCAAGTTGAAAGTGTACATTGTGTGTATTAAATACACTGAGCGCTCAGTTTACTGCAGCTTTCTAAATAAGTCCTATCTGATAACATTTTGCGGGTCCATCATGGTTATTATACAAAATATTAATTCATGCAGAATTGAGCTATTTTTGATTTATTTAAACATCCCCTCTGTGGACTGGTTGTTGCTGCGTCTTATTTTGGCATTTCTCCTGGACGGACACACACCACGATGTTTAATTGCAGGGGAAAAGGGGAATGTCAACATGAGAAGCAACCTTGTGTTCTGATTATGATAATACTTTACATCAAGGGTCTTCAACAGGGGGTCCGGGACCCCTAGGGGGTCCTCAGAGTTACTACAGGGGATCCAAATCTTTGAGTGATAGAAACTTGTTTCTTCTTTTTTATATTAACCACTTGAACCTTTAGCGTCCATATTCTGAGAACCTTAGCCAAAAATAGCAGATTTGCAGGAGCTTGTAGATCAGCTATTTTCGATAAAGAGGTTTGGTGTAGAGGGGAAAAAGAGCAGATTAAGTACAGAGTGAAAGATCAAGTTTATTAAGTATTGACGGTTCAAGTGGTTAAATATCTGAAAACACAAATTGACACGAATCCAAAAGACACTGATGATGGTGCTGTCAAACAATGAAACTATATGGAATCTACGAAAAGGTTGTGGGGCTCCCTGCTTCTTCTCTCTCTCTCTCTCTCTCTGAACTAAGGGGTCCTTGGCCTGAAAAGGTTGAAGACCCCTGCTTTACATTAACGAGGCGGACGCGCTGCAAGCCAGGAGCCTTTAATGTACAGTATAGAATATGTATGCATGCAGTATCATTGCTCTGCCAACCGTATCCCATACCGTCTGAGGGCGATGGCATGGAGGTGTGGTTAGGAGGGCGGCATTAGTTCTAACCTCACAGGGAGCCCGGGGGCCGAGCTCCCACCACCTTGCCTTGGCTCAGTGGACTACTGTTATAATGTCGACCAGTAACGTATGGGTCCCAGTGCGAACTCCCTGCCTTTTACATCTCAATCAGGTCACTCTAGTTTATTTATATATTGTCAGGGGGTTTAGGAGGGAGGGGGAGCGGCGGGGCTGCCGGGCGGCTAAGAGATGAATGTGGCAGTTTTTTTCCCCCCTCCTCTCTATTTAGTTAGCAAAAAGCTTTTATAATGAATTTGAAAGGCGGCACCGATCCAAGCGTTTGAAATTCCCAGTGTGCTGCTAAGTGGGAGGGGGAAGCAGTGGGCTCAGCATTAAAGACTAAATAAATAAAATGCAATAATACACAAAATGTGGAATGCATATAAAAAGAAATCCCCATTGAATACATCTTCATTTCTTTTCTAATGATTTCTGCCTCGTCCCCCCTCCCCTCCCTTCCCCTCCTTTTTTCTCCAACCATTCCCTTCTTCCCCGCCTCTTTCTTCTTGCCCCGTTCCCTTCCATACCTCTCCCTTTTCCCAGTCGGTCGCACGCTATTAAACAAACACTCTTAATATTTTGAGCCGGCTGGCAGTTTGAATTTCATCTCGCCGACGCATCTTGTTTCTCTCAAGCCCTGACTGTTTTGACATGCGCCCCGATTAAATTATAAACAAGCAGGCCTCCTGATGGTGATGCTGGAGCCACTAATTTCCCTAATTGTTTGCAGTTGTCTGGGAGGCGAGGCGAGGGGGGCCTCTCCTCTCCTCTCCGCCTGCCCTGCATGGGGGACGGACTGCTTAGGGCACGGCTTCCCAAGCACTGGGTCGGGACCCGTTTGTGGGTCGCGGACACGTTTTTATATGGGTCCCTTAATTTTTGGTTTCCTACATTTAGTTTTTTTTATTATTCCAAATATTTTCAAAAAACATTCCCAAAAAAGCTTATTTTTTTTCCCATGAATTAAAAACAAAATTCAATGATTTCATTCAGAAATCAAAGAAAAATCTATGAAATTCCATAAATGAGAACACGAATGTTTAAGAAGTATAGTGATCTACTGTACTGTAGATCTGCTGTTTTCACTAGTTTGAGTCCCGGGCAAATGTATCTTTTGCGTCACGGGTTCAAAAGTTTGGGAACCACTGGGTTAGGGCACCAGGGGTGGGGGCGGGGGCGGGGGGGGGGGTACAGGGGAAGGGGGGGGGGGGGGGGGGAGACAGAGAGAGGACGTGAGTGGAAGGAGCAGGTATAGGAATCCAAAAAGGGAGCTGGTGGAGAGGGGCGGAGGTCATTGCAGGCCTACAAAACATCCATGACCTGTTTATTCAGCGGAGGGTCTTCAAACACA
>NC_137829.1:4969674-4997174 GCF_963921795.1 Nannobrachium achirus
CACATGCCCACGGAGATATCTGTCTATACTCTATCTGTGTCCATATCTGCCCATATGCCCATATATGGAGATCTCTGTATCAGTCTGTGTCCCTTTTATGCCTATATACGGATATATCTGTCTATACTCTATCTGTGTCCATCTTTTATGCCCATATGCCCATGGAGATCTCTGTATCTGCCCATATGCCCACATGCCCATATGCCCATGGAGATCTCTGTATCTGCCCATATGCCCATATATGGAGTTCTCAGTCTTATGCCCATATGGAGATCTCTGTATCTGCCCATATGCCCATGGATATCTCTGTATCTGCCCATATGCCCATATATGGAGTTCTCAGTCTTATGCCCATATGGAGATCTCATATGCCCATATATGGAGTTGCGGCGGGGAGCGCGCGTGCCGAATCTGTATCTGCCCATATGCCCACATGCCCATATGCCCATGGAGATCTCTGTATCTGACCATATGCCCATATATGGAGTTCTCAGTCTTATGCCCATATGGAGATCTCTGTATCTGCCCATATGCCCATGGATATCTCTGTATCTGCCCATATGCCCATATATGGAGTTCTCAGTCTTATGCCCATATGGAGATCTCATATGCCCATATATGGAGTTGCAGTGATGTCACAATGACTCAGCGCTTGCGCCCGGCACTGCAGTGATGTCACAATGACTCAGCGCTTGCGCCGATTTTGCACCGATTTCCGCATAAGGAGATTCCGAACGTTTCGCGCCGGTTAGGGAAAACCGCGCGTCGGGTCGGGTCGAGGCCCGGCACTGCACTCCGTGCCGCGGCGGGGAGCGCGCGTGCCGAATCTGAAGCCGGTGGGACGAACGGTTCTCGAGATATGCGGATTACAGACAGACACACACGCAGACACGCACGCAGAAACTTCTCGCATTTATAGATAGATGACATCAGGGAACTCCATATATGGGCATTAAAGGGATTCTGTTACAGTGAAGCCAGAGCGTGATGTCAGAGCGGCAAACTCACAAAAAGCGGTACACAGTATCTCTAAAGTCATGTCATCAACATGGATCTTTCCCATTTCCCATATTCCCTCCTGATTGGCTACGATTGCCTTGTATTTTGGATTTCTTCCTGGAGGCTGACACCCTGTGGGTCAAAAGTGCCGATCCAAAAACAGTGATTAAATGACATCATATAATCATCCCCTCCCCTTTTACCATTCACCTAACACTGTGGGTGTGGCTAACTTCAGCTGGGTCACCACCCACCTGAACAACCAGGCATACTTAAAGTTATACCATGTAACTTTTTTTGTAAAACAAATCTTAAAATGGTCCTAACTGTTAAATCGCTAAAGTTTTAGAACCCCCACTCCGTTATTTTCAGCTTCTGAAGCCTTCTCTTTATATGTTTTCTTCTTAGCAGTGACAGGGGCGGGTTTTCGCGGCAAAATGACGTCATCATACTACCGGCCAATCACAGTGAGGGTTATACACTGCCGGCCAATCACAGCGCATCTTGGAGTGGGGTCGCTAGGGCTGCCATATTTGTAGTCTCCCGTGTGTTTCTATACTCGGGTGCACGGTAAGCATGGGTGAAGGAGTGTATCTCCGGAATGGCTGAACGCACAGCAACCAGGGACCCCTCAAAAGATAGATCTCGGCGAGGTGGAGGCAGACGCGGGGGTGTGAGAACCGAAAAACGGCCGAAAGACGCGGACGCGACCAAGGTTTGCTATAGAGCTACTGACCACAAGTTGAGCAACTTACACAGTATAGCTTTAATGAACTGGTGGGTGTGGCCACATAAAGACCTAATTTTAACTCTTTCTCTACACTCTCATGGAAAAACTCCTCCTTAGTATATAATCATAATACCTGATAATCATGTTTTACGGGGGAAATAAATCATGGCACTGTATCTTTAAGCCACTTCCTTCCCGCAGGGCGCACCCAAAGACCCCGCGTGTCACAGGAAGCTGACGTCATAGAAGGTCTGCAGAGACTGACATCATCCAGCTGATGTCATCACATCACAGCTGATGTCAGGGACAGCATGGCCCAAACATGAAGATATGCACGTGCACAGCAGATGGTTATCTTGCTGATTCTACAATTGATTTTTGCGACCAAAGGTCGCAGTTTACCATGAGAAATGTCGCAGCTTGTCTCCGTCTGTCTGTATCAGTCAATCAGTACACATGTCCCTTGTCACTGTGACATCACAGGTGATATCACAGGTGACATCACCTATGTAAAAGTCCATATATGGGTATTCCCCAGAATCCCTTTTATGCCCATATGTGAAGATCCCTGATGTCATCGATATATATCAGACATGGCCCATATCTGTGTGGCTCCCCAGGCATCAAACCCAGGCCCTAACTCGCCAAGGCCCTACTTGGTTTTACTAATTAACATACGTATTATGCCCATATACAGTATGGAGATCCCTGTCCCAATGTCATCAATATTAAGGACATATCTGGGAATGCCCATATTTGGCAATGCCCATATATGGGCATGTTTTGACATAATATTGTTGACTATCATGCAGGGGTCTCCATATATGGGTAACTGGTCCGATATACATCACTGGCCAGATGGCCAAGAATTGGCGCGACCTCGCCCTAGGTCGACTTACTAGTACATATACTGCTCAGTACTCTGGCAAGGTTCTAAACTATGTTCCCCATGAATTTACTTACATATTGTAATGTACAGTTCATATAAAACTATATATACTAGGGGTTTGCATCCGCTTTGCCCGTTTTATAGTAAGTGAAACCTGACCAATCATGGAAATTGGCACACTTATAGTCTGGTCAAAGTGTCATGTGTCAGCTCATCTATCCACCAATCCTCAAGCTTATCAGACATACAGTATGTCCGTTTATGCCCATCCATGCCCATCTGGCATATGCTATGGTACGGGCATAGACAGCCCCTCTCATGGCCCTTATATACTATGCCTCAATATTACGACATCACCCTTTACGTTACGTCAAGAAAAACATCATCCATTCATTTCCAATCTGTCTGATCTAACCCTTAGTCAACATAAATCTTTCCTTTCCTGTTCTGTATTTGACTCTACCATGCACCCGTTTATCAGTCTTTCCCCCAATTGTATGGTCCAAGTGTGTGTGTGTGTGTGTGTGTGTGTGTGTGTGTGTGTGTGTGTGTGTGTGTGTGTGTGTGTGTGTGTGTGTGTGTGTGTGTGTGTGTGTGTGTGTGTGCGTGCGTGTGCGTGTGCGTGCACGCGTGTATGTGTGTGTGCGTGTGCGCACGTGCGTGTGTGCGCACACGCATATAGATTTGCGTGCATGGTAAGTACTGCTCTGTCAGCTGTTAAACTATTTCAACAGAAACAGACCATTATGTGACAGCTTGGGCTGATGAATATTGAATACAGTGCGTGCCCATGATAGTGTGTGTGTGTGTGTGTGTGTGTGTGTGTGTGTGTGTGTGTGTGTGTGTGTGTGTGTGTGTGTGTGTGTGTGTGTGTGTGTGTGTGTGTGTGTGTGTGTGTGTGTGTGTGTGTGTGTGTGTGTGTGTGTGTGTGTGCGCGCGCGCGCTTGTGTGCGTGCGCGCGCGCGTGTGTGCGTGCGTGTGTGTGTGTGTGTTATAATAGGTGAGCAGAATGATGATGACTTGTGTGGGAGAAGCATGTGGAAGTTACTTTAACAACTTAAGATAAATTCTTCATTGCTGGCATTCACACTAAAATACAGATACACATACAGTTATAGTAATACTTAAATACTGAAATTAAAGTACAATCATGTAAGATTGTAAGATTGTTGATGTATTGATGTATTACCTTTGCTTATTGTAAATCGCTCTGGATTAAGAGCATCTGCCAAATGCCTAAATTGTAAATTGTAAGATATAGCCTATACTGTAAGTACTGGAGATGTGGCAAATGGGACACGCAAATAAGCTATCTGAATCTTGTAATAAGGGCCCTGACACTATAAGCAGATAATATCAAATATATGTTTTGTAACACATCGATCTATAAAATATTGCATACAATAACATTTCATTATAAAAACACCTAGTACTACACACACACACGGACACGTGCGCGCACACACACACACACACACACACACACACACACACACACACACACACACACACACACACACACACACACACACGCACTGCAGGACTACATTATCGCTCATTACTTATTTTCACAGTAGTAAATATTTGAATGATCCCTGTTTACTTTTGTTCAGAATGAATAGCCAAACGCCAGAGCTGCCTCTGGCGTCTAGCTTCTGTCAATCTGCGCCCTGATCAGTCTCATTTATTAAGACAAACAGACGGAGACAATAAGTGACAGATCTCCATTCAACTGGGACAGGCAGTTCAGTACACTACTGATGCAGTTAATGTCTGATGAGAGTTCAGGCACAACATTTGTCCATGTTGGAGAGCCCAGTTACTGACTGACAACACACTGAGGCCTAAAAGCCTTTAGGTCGGCATGTGGAGTTCTTTAACAACGTGATGCTTAAATACGGTACAAGGCATTATGAAGAACTCTAGGGGGGGTAACTCTATGGTAGACATACACTCTAGAACAGGGGTCTTCAACAGGGGGTCTGGGACCCCTAGGGGTCCTCAGAGTTACTACAGGGGGTCCTCCAAATCTTTGTGTGATAGAAACTTTTTTTTCTCCTTTTTTATATTAACCACCTGAACCCTAGCATCCATATTCTGGAAACTTTAGCCAAAAATAGCAGATCTACAAGCTCACAAGCGTGAGGCATTGTGAGCTTGTAGATCGGCTATTTTCGGCAAAGAGGTTTGGTGTAGAGGGGAAAAAGAGCAGACTAAGTACAGAGTGAAAGGTCAAGTTTATTAAATATTGACGGTTCAAGTGGTTAAACGTATGAAAACACAAATTGACATGAATCCAAAATACACGATGATTGTGCTGTCAAACGATGAAACTATATGGAATCTATGAAAAGCTTGTGGAGGTCCTTGCTTCATCTCTTTCTCAACTAAGGGGTCTTTGGCTTGAAAACGTTGAAGACCCCTGACCTATAGAGTATGTGTCTAGCATAGAGTTACCCATTAATTAAAATGTTCACTCCTCTAAATAATCTAGATTATTTAGAGGAGTGAACATTTTAATAATTTTAAGGACCCCCACCTACACTCGAAAACAGTTGATTTAGATAGAAATCAGTGGATGAAGTGAATTCTCAATCATGGTACCATATGTGACCATAAAATGAATATCTTTTTTCTTGGATTTTCATTATGTATACATTTGAACAACCGCTTACAGCACACCTGGGCTCACTTTGAAGTATGCCAGTGGGCTTTTGGCTTGCTGGTTGAAAACCAAAAGCCCAACAGTCAACTCCACGTCTAAGATGTTCAATTCTGACAGTCACAGTCACAGTCCAGTGTGTGTGAGTCCGTGCGTGCGTGCGTGTGCGCGTGTGTGTGCTTGTGTGTGCTTGTGCTTGTGCTTGTGTTTTGTCTTTGCCCCAGAAAGTTCTACTTCCCACTCTTGTCAGTAGACATCAGTGGCGGGCATGGCAGGGACTGGCATCCAGGGACTGCCCCGGGGCTAACCCTTATCCCATACCTGCCGCTCCTCTCTGGTGCCACCCACCCACTCTCACTGCCTGAGGGAGAGTGAGGGGACATTTTATGGCCTGTCTGTGCCTCCTTTACCTTCTCCTAGTTTTCAATCAGGACACGCTACTTAGTCAATCGCGTGACACCTTTTTCAACTAAAACTTGACTGACACTTATTGGTCATTTCTTATGCTTGGTTGCCAGTACTTGAACTGAGTTTTCCATTTGACCTGCCTGATTATTATTCACGTGTTGTTGAACTGTTGGTGCATGTGTCTTGGCTATCGTAGAGTGTTTAACTTAAATCCTTTGATGGGTAAAATCATTACATTTGCCCTCATTTATCTTTCATGGCCCAGTCCAGATTAGTTATTCTAGGGTTTAGAGAAATGCTGAGTGTGATTTATTTTTCATCACAACAGCTGTTTGCCTTCGCCTATTGAAGATTTCCCCACAAGACCTTGATTAGATGAGACAAACCTGACCCTATGCAACCCACGCGTATTTGTTTGTTTTTAGCTGAGATCGTGCAGCTACAGTAGTCAGCAGTGTCATGCAAAAGCCAAGAGCTGGTCGCAGTTTATCACAGATTACGTGCTTGTTTTGATTCGTGCCAAAATTCATAACTCAACGTAGTTGAAATGACCAAGTTTGGGTTTTTCGATAGACCCTGCGTGCTTCACATCAGATTAATTTGCTCACTCAAACTCGCATGCCCAATCAAACGCAACACGACTGTGGTCCCAAAGCAACATCTTAAAAGTGTTCCAATCGGCTCAGAACGTCAAGCCGATTTGGCCCAGGATGCGACGAATGGCCTGCAGTTTTGACAAGAGGTTGTTAATCTCTGCACAACATTTGGCTAATTGAATGTCTGTCCTTGTTTACTGTTTCTATCCCTGTCATCTCCAGGGTGACTGCCAGCGCTGCCCTCTGTTTCTATGCTGCATTATGGATGATTTATACATGTATTTGTGCACTCGTGTCGCACAAATACAGTATCTGATCTACAATCTCACAATGCTTTGCACAGTAATGCACGCTGAGCTTGTAAATCTGTTATTTGTGGTGCGGGACTCCCAGGACCTCAGGCTTAAAAAAAGCGTTCCTCATCTCAAGCCTTCAGCTCTCCTTTAGTTTTAACCCTGTTAGCGTTGCAAACTTGCAGCCTTCGATTCCACAGACAATAGGAAAAAACCCATTAGCAGCCCATAAAGGCCTGCTATTCCTTATACTAACCACAAACCTAGCATCTGGTCATCAGACAATTATCTTCCCAAAACAGAGTCGTTGCAAAACTAAAGAAGTCTCTTTGCTTCAGAGTTGTAAAGTAGGTGTGGAAGAGAGAGTATCAAATGTGTACATGGTTCACAGGACTGTAGACAAAGGTGGTACCCAAATATCTATTCAATTAATTGTCTAATGTTTGTGTTCTGTGTGGCTGGTTCTACAGACAGGGATCTCCATATATGGGCATAGAGGGATTGTATGTATGATGTCAGATGTCATAGGACTTTCACATAACGAACAACTGAGTAAGCATGTTTGGCTGTCTCCATATATGGGTAACAACAACAGATGGCCAAGACAGGGCTTGTTGCCTTTAGGCGTCTTACTGGTAACCTCACCTTGTGATTTGAATGTTAAAAAAAGAAGATATTTTCCAATGTAAAAAACATAAAAAAAAATGCCATGGTAAACTATGTTGTCTAATGTAAAAACCATAAAAGAAATACCATGGAAAATGATCTTGTCCGATGTAAAAATCCTACCAAAAAAAATGCCATGGTAAACAATGTTCTCCAATGTAAAAACCATTAAAGAAATATCATGCTACATAATGCCATGACACACTACATGTTGTATATGCACCTGACCCACAACGGCTCAATGTGTAGCCATGCATCTCTCCTGATAGCAGTGGGAGACCACAGGTGTGTGAGCTGACCCACAGAGAGCCACCTCACTGGAGCTGCATTCTGGGTAATAATACGAAGCAGCAGCAGCAGCAGCTGCTGTGTCTCTCTGCCCCCCACCCGTCACCTCTAATGGACCCTAATCATCCCTCTATCAGGCCTAATGCCCTGCAGTGGTGCCCTCACAGCTGCCTGAGGGGCCTTGGGTACCAGGACACCTGTCAATCTCTCTCTCTCTCTCTTTCTCTCTGTCTCTCATTCTCTCTCTCTCGCTCGCTCCCTGTGTATCTCTCATTCTCGTTCTCTCTCTCTCTCTCTCTCTCTCTCTCTCTCTCTCTCTCTCTCTCTCTCTCTCTTTCTGTCTCTCTTTTAAATCGTAAAGCAAAGTATAAATGCTTTACACTTACATCGTCTATTCTATTATACTGTCTATCGGGCTGTGGGTTTACGTGCAAGGATCACAGAATTGCCATAATTGCCAAATGAACTGCAAGCGTCTGTAAACTCAGCTTGACTTTTAATAAAATGGGCCCTTAAGAGGGAGGCCAATTTTGTGTCCTCAGTTTCCCTGGAGGTTTCCCAGAAGCCATCAGGCAGGCTCGCTCCTAGCCCTCGTCAGCCAAGTGTACACAGAGCGCAGCTACAGCATCTCTGCGAACCACAGACCTCTGGGTGGTCTCACCGCGTGCATCGTTGTCTGTCCGTCTGTCTGCCTGTCTGTCTTTCTGTCTATCATATAATGCTTACACCCATCCGACTGTTGATAGATCTACTGGCTTAAGCTGATTTCGATTTTCACTTAAACGGACACCCCGCAGACTTTGACTTTGCATGTGGGTTGTGCGTGCGCTTGTGTGTGTGTGTGTGGGTGTGTGTGTGTGATCTTCATGCTTTGCTCCACCATCACAAATTCTGTCTGCTAATGACAACCAGCTCTATAGAACCTGGGGCAGGAGGGGTTAAAGCCCACCAATTGAGCGAATAATGAGTTGAATTAGGAGATTTAGGGCGAGGTGGGAGGAGATTGAGGCTGGTACTGGTGAATGAAAACCAGAGGTGCTCACCACAAACTGTAGAGACACAGAGGAACACTTCAGGGAGAACGCAGTGTGTGCATGCGTGTGTGTGTGTGTGTGTGTGTGTGTGTGTGTGTGTGTGTGTGTGTGTGTGTGTGTGCGTGCGTGCGTGCGTCTGTGTGTCCGTGTGTGTTGTGTGTAGCTGGCAGTCGGCCAGTCATAGTGAGGAAGAGGGATGGAAAAAGAAATGATTATCACATCCCATAACGTTGTTGACTTCATACTAAACACATTGAGAGTGACTTGGCCATCACCGATATAATACAGAATGTTTTAGTAATTGCCATGATGCACATCAATTCAGACCCAGTCAAGAATTTCAACTCGAGTCTGGTGTTGTGCACTCGAGAGGGAGGAAATACACAGCAACGGGCAAACAAACTATCTGTTAAATGCTATTACTGGTGCAAATGCTATCAGCGTGAGAAAATAGGGTCTCACTCAGAATTATTCCCTGCAAAAGAATATGCTTGTGAGAGCAGCATTTCCATTCAGATTGAGTTGTTGGTCACTTATAAAAATCTAATTTTGCATACTCTTCTCCTTTGTTGGGTTATTAAAAAGTTGGCAGAAGACGTGTTTTTCAGCACCGAGGGAGTTTGTTTGTAATTCTCCTGGAACATCCATCGTGGTCTCTCCTCCTTAGTAACTGTGTTTTAAAAGAGGTATTCTTTTTCTAAATAAACAAGGGAAGTTGCATTGTCATCCACAATTTCCAGTAAATTCCACCCAGAAAATGGCCTCTTGGGTAATATTTTTCCATTCCTGGTTTGCTTTGATTGCCCTTCATGTACAAATGAAACAGTATTTGGTTCCTGTGGCCACGCCGTCGACTCTGCCCAGCCCCCCCCCCTGTTCCCCCTCTAGCCAGCCCCAAGTACAGTTTATACACAATACACAACATTGTTCAAAAGGCAGGGCACTCTGAAATGCTTTGGCAGGCTTTGAAGATCACAACGTGATCATTCCAAGGTTAACATGCAAAGACGAGACATAAACTGGATAAACTAATGGAGAAAGAGGATCCTGTTACAAATAAAGAAAACGTAGACAAGCGGTTTTCTTTTCACTCGATGCGTTGTATTTAAACAACGGTGACTTTTTCAACATTAAAATATCAACTGCCCCAACAACAATAAAAAACACACGCGGCATGGAAAGAATTATCACTTTAACAGTGAAGCCACAACTGAAGACTGCTCTTTTTAGACAGCTTCTTAAACCAGTTTTGTAGTTGGACGTTACTTGCTCTGGTCAAAGAAGTCAAGAAACCCCAGATTAAATCAATTCGATATAGATTAAATCACTTCAATATAGATTAAATCAATTCAATATAGATTAAATCAATTAAATATAGATTAAATCAATTCAATCTATTTCCTTAATTAATCAAATGAACCCCAGTGTCCCTATTCTGGGAGGCGAACATTCAGCGAAAATACAAGATGTACCGTATGATCTCACAACGTATCGAGTAGCTTGTAGATCTGCTATTCTCAGCTAAGAAATTAGAGGGGAAAAAGGATGGATCAAGCATAGAGCCCTGGGGGACCTCGGTCAACTAATTATATAGAGTTTAAAGTGGTTAAAGTTGTGGTGTGTGACCAATCCTGTCAGACCACATTGTGAGTCACGTTTGGATACCAACACAATGGTCGAGATATACACTGTTCTGTGCTGCTATGGAAGTGCTAAGTTTATAGTGTCACCTGACCTGCCTGAAAACTGAAAAACATGACTTCATGTTCTTCAGTCTAAAATGTGCTATTTCCGTTGAGCGACATGGTTGTGAGTCAAAACAAGACACTTAATGACTTCTCTCCAGTCCAGCTTGCAACATTAAGTGACATTATGCCTCTAATTCTGCCAGTCTCTCTAATCGCTCCCCTTTTATGGTTCTATCAACAAAAGACGGGAGAGCAGCTATCGCGTGAGGACATTCCCTTTTTCTTCATTCTATCAACAGACCACAACTCATCACAGGATCACTACTGTGACATGATGATCCTAAAACCGTACTCATTCACATTTCAAGCCATGATTGAAATTATGACGTGTCTTGATCTCACATTCTTGATTTCATTATTGACAGACACTTCTAAATCCTATTATGCTACCCCATTGCATGTGTCGATACAGGCTGAAGAACCATTGACCTGATAAATAAAATGTCTACTTTCTACAGACTTTTCTTTATCTACTGTAGGTGTTTATCCATCTGCAAGCAGTTCAAAAGCTTGTGAGGAAAGAGAAGTTTATTTACTTTTGGCCTGGCATGGAAATACACACACTGACCCACAGACAGACAAATAGACAGACAGGCAGGCAGGCAGGCAGAATAAGACCAACAGTGAGAAAAGACAGAGAGATCAGACGGGTCAATCAGAGAGAGACAGACAGTGAAATCCTCAGTATTATAATTAATCCATTCGTAACTTGAAAGCGTACAAAAACGAACGCTGAGAGTTTTTACATAGAGATGGACGGATGGACAGGCCAATCAGTGAGACAAACAGACAGTGCACGTGTGTGTGTGTGTGTGTGTGTGTGTGTGTGTGTGTGTGGGGGGGGGGGGTAGCAGTCTCCCAGTGTGAGCTGATTGTCTTCAGTCAATCAGTCACAGTCAGAAGACAAGCGGAGCGCGCTCAGTGGATGGGTGTCGCGAGAAGCCTCATCACAGACACTCACTTCTTATTGTTTTCTGACCGAGTCTGTATGATGCTGAAAATGAGTAAAGGACCTGTGTGTGTGTGTGCGTGTGTGTGTGTGTGTGTGCGTGCGTGTGCGTGTGCATGTGTGTGTGTGTGACTGTGTGTGCATATGTGTGTACGAGTGTTTTGTAAGGTGTGTGTGTGTTTCATGGGTGTGCTGGTGAGGCTTGATTTCTGTTCCACGGCACACAATAGCCCCGCTGGTGAGCAATCTTTCTGTGGTCTTTTAGACAATGGTTGATTTTGGGACGCACAGTGCTAAATCACACTTAATCATATACATCACAGATCCTATACTCAATCTAGCATGGTACCAATGATTTATTTGTTTTAACCACACGAACACTATAGCCTCCCTATTATGTGGCTAACAATCCACAAACATAGCTCATCTAAGCTCACAGCACGTAGGATTTTCAGCTAAGAGATTTGGTGTGGAGTAGTGTTTCTCAACAGGGGCGGTATGACCAAATATTCAATACATTCACTTCATCAGCCCCCAAGGAGGCATTCACAGAGGAGGAGGGGGGAGGGGGGAGGGGGGGGTTGTGCTGGAAGCAATATTTATTGTGCTCTTGGGGGGGGTCAGTTTAATATAGTCAAATGCACATTTTCATCATTTCATAGACTTTATTCACCAGTAAGACTCCCTAATCGGGAAATAAGCGACCGTTGGTCGCTTATCTCCACACACTGCTGACATCAGTATGACATCACACCGTACACAAATGACCCTTATATAAGACCGGCATTGTCTGACCTCACAAGCCCCATATTTGGACACGAACAACATATAACTCCATATGTTAAACAGTTGGTTGCTAGGGTAAAAAACATGGTTGCTATGGTAAACAGCTGGTTGCTAGGGTAAACAGTTGGTTGCTAGGGTAAAAAACATGGTTGCTATGGTAAACAGTTGGTTGCTAAGGTAAAAAAGACATGGTTGCTATGGTAAAAAAATGGTTGCTATGGTAAACAGTTGGTTGCTAGGGTAAAAAAACATGGTTGCTATGGTAAACAGTTGGTTGCTAGGGTAAACAGTTGGTTGCTAGGGTAAAACCATGGTTGCTAAGGTGGTTGCTAACGTACACTAACAGACCAGCAACAACAGACTGTTGCCACAGCAACGTACACAAAGGTTTGTGTACACATCACACTGCTGACATCAGATGTCATACTGATGTCAGCAGTGTGATGTCATACTGATGCGGAGATATGAGCAGGGCAAAGGTGTGACGTGTGACGTGACGGACGGCCGGTGGAGGTTTTGATACTAAACTGCGACCTTACGGTCGCAATTAACTGTCATTAACTGATTTTGGTCAATATCATGCCAGTACTGACTACTGACCATGATACTGACCATTGGCCAGCATCATGTAAGTAACCTACAGTATGTGTCGTGGTCAGTATCAAGTCAGTATCATGGACAGTATCATGTCAGTATTATGTCAGTATCATGGTCAGTATCATGGTCAGTATCAAGTCTTCATCATGGTCAGTATCATGTCAGTATCATGGTCAGTGTCAAGGTCAGTATCATGGTCAGTATCATGTCATTATCATGGTCAGTATCATGTCAGTATCATGTCAGTATAATGGGCATATCACGTCACTATCATGGACAGTATCTTTGCCAGTATCATGTATGTGACAGGGCCGTGACAGCCCCGCCATTCAGTGCTGTAAGAGGGTCTGATGCCTAACATCCATATACAATTCTACTTACAGTATAATCGTACCATGCTTTTTTTCTTCTCTCCCTGGGAAGTATAGGCTAATAATTACACAATAATCTCATACTAACAGTCCAGTTTACTGTAAAATCTGATATTCGGAAATCGATTAGATGATTTCTAACGCACGCACGCATGCACGGACGGACGGACAGGGGCGAAAACATACTCTCCCCCATGCCTTCGGCTGGTGGAGACAATGAAAAGAAAGCTTACATATTAATCTGGTGTGTGGGGCTGTAAGGGACCTGGATATTGGATAAGGGGCACTGGCCCTAAAAGGCTGAGAAACACTGCTGTAGAGGGAAACTAGAAATGACCAAAGTCATTATATACCAGTTTGCGCCTTGTGTTTGGGCCTTGTGAACGTTGGGGGAGTGAGGGATAGAGAGGTGGAGAAAAAGAGAGATATAAAGAAGCCATGTACAGGGGAAAATGGCAAACATGTAGTCACTCAAGGTTGAGTCATGTAAAGATGGGGAAAGTATTATAGTGTAAGTCAGAAAGAAGTATACGACAGGTAATGTTTTCATTGTTGTTTTTATTGAAAGAGTTGAGCAGTAACAATTTGCAGTGAAGACAGTTGTATGTGTATTTGAGATGAGTAATAAAGAGGGCAAAGAATGTGTAGTTCAGAAATCCAAATTAAGGAAATGGAGAATTCGTTTTTCCAATGTACATGTCATGAACATTTCTTGCATACCTTGACCAGCTTCATCCAAAACCATTCTAAATCCCACATACTAATGGGCGACCTTAATTTCTGCCAAAGACAAAACCCAGTCCGCTGTTCTTTTTTTTCCTTCTTTTTTTCCCCCGCTTCTATTCGGAAACCCTCGTCTCGGCTCCCATAGCCTGTAAGAGCGCAACCTATATCTTTGGCTAACCGCTACCATGGCAAAATCTGTCGAGAAATCTGTTGAGAGTGGGTCGAAGTGAACTCAGTCAATCTTGACCAGTTTTGCAAACTGGTAAAAGGGAGGGGGGCTAGTAGACTCCTGGTGGACTCTGGTCAATGAAGTTGACTGCCTGGTTTGCTACCCATGGTATCATTTCAGATTTACCGATACTAAGCACAATCACTTTGACATGCGGATGTGCTTCAACGGTACACACACGAATATACCAAACATTCACACCAGAACAACAGCAGATGGTTCCGTTTGCAGCCATTTTTTTGTTGCCAAAGAGGAAACCACAAGAGAAAAAAGAAGTCGTAACATGGAAACATGATTTTTGACCTTGCCTAAATGCCACATATTGCACTATAGACCCATTCTTCCACATTGTAGTTGAGACATCAGGTTTCTTTTTTTCTTCTCTCATTGAAAACGGCAGGGGATCGTTCTCTTAGTGCTGCAGGGGTGTAACACCAAATTCTGGGCCCTAGGTACAAGGATTCACTGCGGGCCCCCCATGAATGTTCTTCATAGGGGTAGGGGGTTGAACCCATTTAGACTGGGAAGGCATTGTTACGAATTCTTTGGTGATTTTACTGATTTAACTATTGAAAAATAGCAGATACAGTATACAAGCTCACAGCGCTGCGAGCTTGTAGATAAAAAAGAATATAATGTTTCTATCTCAGTGGTGCTCAAACCTTTTCATGTGAAGGACCCCCAAAATGATATATATATTTGGTCACAGAACCCCATCTCAAAATATTTAGTTCCAGGGACCCCCCAGAAGCAAAATTTGAGTAACAAATGTTTGCTTAAAAAATACATATATATATATATATATTCAAAGATCTATTCAGATCTTATATATTCAGATCTACAAGATCTTGTAGATCTGCTATTTTTCAATAGCTAAAGTATAAAATAATTCCAGGCCCCTCCACCTTGGGCCCTGGTAACTCAGTCCCACTCCCCCCCTTGTGACGCCCCTGAGTTCTGACATTAAACCCAGGCGCCGGGGCTCATGTGATCATTACTGACACAGGATGTGGTGCAGGCCCATTATCAGCCAGGCAGGCCTATTGTTTCTGCTGCATGCTAGCAGGGACACCAACTGTGACTCTCACTGTAGAGCTGAGCTGTAGCCAGTGGTGTAAAGTGACTAAGTACAATTTTGAGGTATCTGTACTTTACCTGAGTATTTACGATTTCCAATAACTTTCTACTCCACTACATCTCGGATCCAAATATTGTAGCCTACTTTTACTCCACTACATTTATTTGAAAACGTTAGTTACTTGTTACTTTGCGGATATGAATTATAATATTATAAAACATACATAAACCACTTTAGCCCTGTTTTATACCATGGCTAGTTGAAAATAGCCGATCTACAAACATTTTGTCCTTTTACTTTTGGTACTGTAAGTACATTCCCCCTTTTGTTATTGATAATTTCCAATGCAAAGTACTGTGTTCTCTGTCTGTCTTTCAATGTTATATGAGATAGGCCTACATAAAGTGGCTCCTCTGTAAATAAGCCAAAAAGCTCTAGGATCTCCTTTTAGTTGACCTTGTACCAGTGAGTTGTACTGTCATGAAACTGTACTTTTTCCTATGCAACCTTCTAATAAATTCTTCAATCAGTCAATCAAATGAATCAATCAAAAACATTTTGATGCCAACACTTTTATACTTTAACTCAAGTACATTTTGAATTCCGGACTTTCACTTGTAACAGAGTATTTCTATATTGCACTATTGGTAGGCCCTACTTGTACTTGAGTAAAATATGTGAGTATTTTTTCCACCACTGGCTGTGTAGCAGCAGACCCTCCAGTATGGTAACAGTCCTGTGGGACAGTGGAGAGAGAGACAGAGCCACTTTGAGAGCGTTGGCAGTGCTTTCCATGTGAATTACTGTCACTCCCCGTGCGCCGCCTCTTATTAGAAACCCCAGCCCCTGTGGCTTTACGCAGACCTTTAATTGATTGGCTCGGAATAATGCGGGGCACGCCGCAGTGTGTGTGTGACTGTGTGTGTGTGCGTGTGTGTGTGTGTGTGTGTGTCAGAGAGAGAGAGAGAGAGAGAGAGAGAGAGAGAGAGAGAGAGATTGAAGGAATGAGTGTTTAAGTGCATAATGTCTATGTGCTGTGTGCACATGTGCGTGAAGCATTTGTGCGTGTGTGTGTGTGCGCGCGCGCGCGCGCGTGTGTGTTTGTGTGTGCTTGGTGTGTCTGCGTGCACAAACAAATGCGTGTGGCAAACCAATCCATGTAAAGTGTTGTGATTCGTGAAAAGAACAAACACCCGAGCCATTATGAATTCACAAATTTTAATTCACTTCAACATTGAATGAACCAAGATTCCAAATGAAATGCGATTGACTTAAACCCTGATTCCTGTCATACAGACCAACACAACAAAGTCAACGAAGCATTGGAGTCGATGATACACTGTGGAATCCTCAGTGTTAAAGGTGGTTTAAGTGATACTTTTTGGTTAATAAGTGTTACAGTAAATAGCTCTATATTCCACTTGTAATCATTACTATAGAGCAGTGGTTCCCAAACCAAAAGAGAGATATTAGATGTTTGCCTGCATGGGACCCAAACTAGTGAAAACAGCAAGCTCACAACCCAACACTTTGCGCCGCGTTGTGAGCTTGTAAATCGGCTATTTTCACTACTTCTTAAACATTTGTTTTCTAATTTATGTAATTCCTTAGATTTTTGGTATTTATTCATGAAATTATTAATTTTTTGGGGGGGATTTTTGTAAAAAGAATTCTAAATAAAACGGAAAAAGGAGGATATTTACTCGCGACCCATAAAAATTGGTCCATGACCCACTAATGGGTCCCGACCCACTGTTTGGGAAACAGTGCTATAGAGTGTTTGTTGAGTGTCTCCCTGTCTCTCCAGCTCTTTAGTGAACAGAAAATACATTTTAGGGTTGGGATACCAATTTTATCCAAACAGGAAAGAGCACTCATAGAGGATACAGTATGGACAAGTGGAATTGAAAGTGATATAACAAAAACAATTGAGCAGACGAAACTGGAACTGAAACACTATATCTGATAAATGGGTTCTCTCTCGATCCTGATTGGACGAAATTGATGACCCACTTTTAGTATTAACCAAAACACATCACGTACAGCACCTTTAATTTATCCATTTGTGACCCGGAAAGTGTCCAAATCTACATTATACATACAGAATGCACACTCTCAGAGTTAAACGCTGAGGATCTGACAGTATAAAATTACAAGGCAGGTCCTCTGTGTGAATGTAGCAGCCGATCGAGACAGTCAAATGAGAGATCCCCTGACATACAAGTATTCATTCTCAGATGTGGATTCAAACACACACATTTGTACACATTTGCACCAGACACAGAACAATATACAGTTTGAATTCTTTTTTTGTTTTTGTTTTTTTAAATACTCCGGGGATTGAGTGAACGTGGCCTGGTGCA
This sequence comes from Nannobrachium achirus, assembly GCF_963921795.1. NCBI lineage: Eukaryota > Metazoa > Chordata > Actinopteri > Myctophiformes > Myctophidae > Nannobrachium > Nannobrachium achirus. The sequence continues at coordinate 4,987,087 of NC_137829.1, forward strand.
ATGAATTAAATTGAATTGAAATCATTGCATTGTCCAAAAGTGCAGCATTGTTAATTCTGCTTAACCCGGACTGGCTCAAACAAACACTCGAAGTTGCTCAGTAAGACAAAAGAAAAAAAAAGTATATCAATTACAATTTGATCCACGTCTGGTATTTACATACATTTAAAGTGGTGAGCAGAGTCAAGCCTGCCATGATTCTGTAATGGCTCAAAAAAGTAGATTGTCATCATCTGCAGCAACAAAGTGCTGTTTATAACACACAGACACACACACACACACACACACACACACACACACACACACACACACACGCGCACACACGCACACACGCACACACGCACACACACACACACACACACACACACACAACACACACACACACACACCGCCCCCAATGTTTCCTTAAATGTTTTTGGATTTGGTTCCTCCGTTTGCCAAGTCCTTTTTTTGACCGTCTTTGGGAAATAGAGTCACAAAGGATTGGCGTAACACAAACAGACACGACTTTTACTCAATAACACTCAGTAACTGCTTCTTTTTCCACCTTTTTTTCCCCCACTGTCCGCTCCTTCCTTTCATTCCGTCTTTATTCCTTTCTTTCTCCTTCCCTTGCTCCCCCCCCCCCCCCTCGGTCAGTGTGCTCTAATGTCTCTAGTTACCCAAATGAGCGCTACTGTTCCAAAAGCCAATATTTATAAAAAGAAAAAAAAAACATGGAAATAAAAACTAAAAATAGCACGCGATGACAGCAAGTCCAACCATAATAACAACAATAATAACAATAATGATAATAATAATAATAATAATCATGGATAAAGATAGCAATAAATAGGGTTGGTGGAGTCTAAGTGCGGGTAGGTGTGGTGGAACACATGACAGTGAGCACCAGTTAGAGGGAGAGAGAGAGAGGGGGATGAGGGGAGACAGATGGACAGAGCAGAGGGAAGAGTGAAACGGGTGGGCTACCGCTATACTGCACATAAAGTGACCGATTGTTTGGTTGCCGAATCTCTCCGCCGTCCCCTCCTTTTCTTGACGTTTCTTTTCCCCACGCTGCACATGTCAGAAGGTTAGTGGCCTGGAAGGGCGCGGAGCCGGAGCGCCTCTGGCCCAAAAGTATCCCGACGCGCCACATCCTCCGAGGATTTTGCACATTGTTACCCACAATGCCCACGGTCCACTCTCTCTCTCTCTCTCTTTCTTTCTGTCTGTCTCTCTCTGCCAAACTGTCCACCGCCGTTCAAATGTCTCTCTGTCGAATCACCGAAAAACCTCACAACTGGGTCATGAGTCCAAATAAGAGGGGCCTTTAAGGAGGGGTGAGAGAGAGAGAGAGCGTCACGTCCGTTTAAATGCCAGTGTGTGAGGGGCTTAGTTAAGAGCTAAGATAGGACAGGAGGAGGTGAGTTTGGAGTGGGTTGATGGATGTCTGAGAGGGAGTCCATTTGTACTGCATGAAGTGTAGTTTGAAGTGTTGTCCATCCGAGTCCTCAGGCAGCAGAAAGAGTAGCCAGTGTTTGTCCTGAGGATTTATGGCATTGTGGAGGTCTTGATAATCCCCCCCACCCAGGGACTACACCATATAACAGAGTGTGTGTGTGTGTGTGTGTGTGTGTGTGTGTTTGTGTTTGTGTTTGTGTTGTGTGTGTGTGTGTGTGTGTGTGTGTGTGTGTGTGTGTGTGTGTGTGTGTGTGTGTGTGTGTGTGTGTGTGTGTGTGTGTGTGTGTGTGTGTGTGTGTGTGTGTGTGTGCGCGTGTATCTGGTAGAGAGAGAGAGAGAGAGCAGATATTGAACGGAGCAGACAAAAGCCCACCTTCCTCATAGAGTCTCGTCTTTGGGATTGGCTGGCTGAGAGAGAAGGTTGTGATCGTTTCCAGTTCTTTCCATCCAGTAACATACAGTACAGAGATGGTATTCAGATTGTGTACAGTATCATCTTGTGTTTGTGGAGGTATGGGAAGTAGCAGTTCTATCTCATGACAAAAAAAAACAACAACAACAACAACATAAAACTGTCTTCCGCAGTTCCATATCAAATTGTGTGTCACAGCACAGCAAAGTGGCGACCTGCTTTCTCCCACTGAGGTAACATTGTAATTTCACCACTCCACAATATGGTCTCGCAGATATTAGATATTTTGTCTGAAATTATCACTAATTGTCTGGTATAATTTGTACGATTGTGTCTCCCTTTTCACGAGAGCCGCGCATCCCTCAACAAACACTCACACAGCCTCCGTGTAGCCATACTCCACCCGTCAATGTCCCTTTGAGTTCCTTGTGTGCATCCTCCGATTCCCTCTTTACAGTACATCTCTGCTCTCTTCCTCTCTGCCCCCCCCCCCCCCTGTGTTGCTGTCAAGTCTCTATCTCTGGTACTCAGCCTGCTCTCTGGGACTGGACGAGGTACTCCCGGTGGTCAGAGGCCCACCGGGCCGAGCGAGACCCTTGTCCTTGCCCTCGTCCTGAGACGCGCCGCTCACCGACGAGGCCTGGCTGGAGGAGGTGGACCCGGAGGAGGAGGCCAGCGGGGGCTGGCTCAGCCCTCCTCCTCCGCCGTTCCCGCCGCCGGCCGTCTCCGAGGACGCGTACATCTCCTCGGCGCCGTCCTCGCTGGACTCGGGGTCCTCGGAGCCCGAGAGCAGCTCCTCGTCGCGGTACTCGCTGACGTCCACGCCGCCGCTGGCCGCCGCCCCCTCGCTGAGCTCCTTGAGGCGGCCGTGGTGCTTGACGTGGTAGCGCTGGTTCTGGAAGAACTTGATGATGGTGTGCTTGGGCAGGTCCAGCTGGGCGGACAGGGTGTGGATGGCCTCCTGGTCCGGGTAGAGGCCCACGTCCTGGATGAAGCTCTGCAGGGTTCCCAGCGCCTCCAGGGAGATCTGCCAGGTGGATGGAAGGAAGGGAACAGAGCCAGGAATGGTTTTGGGTGAGTAAGAGCCCATAACGAATAGGCTGTTAGCTGTACTCAAATGTTGTTGCATGGGTCATATAGGGCAGTGCAGAGTTTCTCAAACTTTCACATTTCAGGGTCTCCCCTTAACTCTGACAGTGTACAAAATGGAACCAAATGAACCCGAAGAGTCAGAGTTTACAGACTTGTATGGGTCCATTTAGACCCCCCTAAAGGAACCCACATCCCTGGAATCCACTTTGAGAACCACTGGGGTAGTGAATCTCAAAAATGTCAAGGACCCGTAAATTTATATTTATTTGTATATTTATATTTATGTGCCAGGGACCCCCATAAGAGAAGATGTCAACATCTGTTTAGGTTTGTCAAACCTTTTCGCAAATAGACAAAAACATTAATAAGACTTAAAGGAGTATTTCACCCAAAAAATGACACATTCCTAACCCAAATCATTTGATGACCGGGTAGTAGGAGACTTCACCGGTCTTCAAATTATTGTCTTAAGAATGCGCCAAAAACGAGCTGATCCCAAGGCTTCATGGGGTGTGTAATTGATAGAAAATAAATAAATATATTTTTTAGGTGAACTACTCCTTATTAAGAGTTCAAACTGTTCCTCATTTAGCTGGGGACCCCTTAACCCCCCCCCCCTCAAGGACCCCTGGGGGGATCCCCTGGAAAAACCCAGTGAGATAAGAGTTTGGGGACTTACTTTGGTGCGTGATCGTGGCTTCTTGGTTCCACCGCTGACGTTGCCGGGCGTACACCCTCCTCCGACCGCTCCGGTTCCCACCAGGTTCTGCGGTCCTTCCTCCACCACCGGCGGGGGGAGGGGCTCCTCCCGCATGGGGGAGTGGTGGTGCTCCTTCAGGGGCGCTGGGGGCGGCCTGTGGAGTGCCTGACGAGAAAAGGTGAAGAACTAATTAATGGGGCACAGTGACCCCTCTTCAAAATTGCATCCTGGAATGCCACTAAGTACTTTAACCCTATACACTCCGTCGACCATTTACAGGTATGTGTGTATGTGCTCTGTGCTCTGTGTGTTTGTGTGTGTGTGTGTGTTTGTGTGTGTATATGTGTGTGTATGTGCATGTGCATACTTTACATCATTGTTTCCCAAACAGTGGGTCGGGACCCATTTTCACTACTTCTTAATTAATGTAAATAATTAAGAAGTAGTGAAAATAGCCGATCTACAAGCTCACCACATGGCGCTTGTAGACCTGCTGTTTTCACTAGTTTGAGTCCAGGGCTAAAGTCTAATTTTGGATCTCGAGCTGAAAAGTTTGGGAACCACTGCTTTACATGGAGGGACTGCAAGGCACCACTTGTTTTATGCTTAATTTTCTTTAAATGACATCTGTTTTCATGACATCCACAAATGCAACATTATAGCAAACTTGTACATTCAGCACCACACAGGTTTTAGAATGTCCCCATGTAGCGCTATCTGTTTTCCTCCCCACAGACAGCCACTGAGCCATTCCTCTCACTACGCTTACAGACAGTAGCCAGAGCCACATGGGGTTTCGCAGAGGGTGAGAACAATATTGTTTCACAGCTCACAGAGCATGGCCTATTAGCCTGCTCCGTGCCTTCATGACGGACTGTCGGCCGCCACGTGTACCTTTGACCTGATGCGTGTAAGATTAGCCAAGCATCTGTCTGCCCCCATCAGTCTCTCATTTACTAACTTACCACATCCCATCACTATTTAACCTGCTCATTCATAACCAGAGGGAGAGGGAGAGAGAGACAGTTTCCAGAAAATACAGAGAGAGAGTTGTGTCTGCTTCAAGTTAGCAATTAGATTGACGTGAAATAATGAATGCCTACCGCGGTTTTTAATAGCTGATAGCTGAGGGGAGGAGAACTAGTCGACGATTATATCGTGTGATTATGAACAGTAAATCTAGAAAAGCAGTAATCCATTGTACAAGCTGTTGGGAGTAACCGCTGCTGGTGTAGTGCTTAAGATAGCTGCCTTCAGAACACATTAACTTCATATAATTGGTCCTTACTAATTATCATTTAGATGGCACCATTTCCATCTACTCATTCATTCTCTCATGTCTGTCTCTTTGGTGGAAAGTTGACATTCTGAAATATAAGCCATTGTCGTTACAACAAAAACTATCACACCCAGTGTGAAGTGAGGGGTGTCTTTTATGAGTTAATGTCATTAAGCGTCCTGCAAAGCTTGTGGGACGTACATACAGTACAGACAAGGCAAAAAAAATCTGAAAGACAAGTTTCTTTGAATGACTATAGAGATACAGTACTGTGTACCGATTTGTATGATATTTGGACAAAATCTGTAGGAGTACTGTCCAAAAATGTGTTTTGCACAAATCACTATAACAGGCCTATGTGAAAAATTGGGGTCAGAGGTTCTGCTCTGGCACCAGGGAGTGTGTGTGCACAGTTTCGCTGCCATCGTGCCAACGGTGGTGGGGTTAGCTGTCCACAGACGGATGGACAGACTGATACACACATGTGGGCGGACGGACGGACGGACAGACGGACAGACAGACAGACAGACGGACAGGGTGCAAAACATAGTCTCCCCTTGCCTTTTGGCCTGGTGGAGACAAATATGTGAAGTGGTCCTTTAAGGATGAAACCCAGCCACAGTTTAGTCTGCCATTTCCCTCTCAGCTTTCCCACTGTCTTTTTCAAAATGAGAAGAATAAAAGGGAGAACAACGTAGAATAAAAGGGAGAACGGACTACCCACACGCCTTTAAAACAAACACTAGAGCGTGTATGAGAGGTGGCGATGCTACTGCGGAGTAGGTGTGCGTGGGGGAGAGGCGTGTTATGCTATTCTGCTGGGTGGGATCCTCTGTGGTTATGTGACAGTGCTGTGGAGGGCAGGGTGAAGTGGAGGAAGGAGCGAAAGTGGCCAGTCGGTGGCTGTTTGTCAGAAGGTAGGGTGGCTGTTGTTGAGAGGGCTGTGGTGGTGTCCCTCCCGTTGGCTTAAAGAGCAGGGAGGGGCCCTCCCCACTGGAATGCCCAGCTATAAATCTGTGGTGCATTAAAATTAAAGGACCCACATAAAGATAATAGTCATTCGCCTTTCTCTCCCTCTCTTCAATAATAACAGGGTATTACTTGAATAATATCGAGGGCAGGCCAGACCATGAAATTGCTCCGATTTCACTGTGCGGGGGCTTTTTCTGCTGGGCTGGTGGGGAGAATTTACAGGAAGTTTTTAGGATCTTTTTTATCCTCATTTCCCACTCACTCTCCCCCTCTCTCTCTCTCTCTCTCTCTCTGTCACACAGATGACAGATTTAGATATTGTGCAACAGTTGTGGGAACGGTGGTAAGTGCAGCGACGTAAATGAGAAAAGGTTGCCAGGAGTGGATATCTGCCCCTGCCCTAATAAAGGACCACACAGCCACAAACATCTCTGCTCAAACTCAGCGAGACAGCGAGACACTTAATAACTAAATTGAGGGTGAATCATGGAGGGGGGATTGTTGCAAAACCGGGCCTCCCTTCCTAGGCTTTTTGCACGGACCCTCATCATCTCATCATCACTGTTATTTGGGCAGACAGCAAGGACTCTTGGATTGATATCATGCGTACAAGCGCACTTGCGCGCAGACACACACACGTACACACACGCACACACACACACACACGTGCACACACTAACATGCAGACACACAGAATTGCAGGGCCTGGTCTCCTTCATGCGCTAATGGTGATGTTAGTGGCAGAGAGAGGGAGAGAGAGCAGCACGGAGCCATGCTTGGCTCCTTCACACTTCATCTCAGTCGGCTCCACCGTGCCTCCCTCCTCTCTTCCTCTCTTCCTTTTTTATTCCACCTCCACCTTACGCTCCTTTTCCACCTTCCTCTCTCTCTTTCTCCCACGTCACCCCTTCCTTCCTTCCTTCCTTCCATTCCCCTCTTTCAGCTTCTCCCTCTCTTCGTTCCCGCCGTGGTTCTTGCTCTCCTCTCTTTCCCTTCACTTCTAATGCATCAGGACACTAATAAAGCGTGTGCGTCTGCCAAGCCAACATGACTCCATGTCCAAATCAGCCCTGACTCCGACCAATGCCAGTAACTCCCTCCATAGTCCCTCCGCAGACCCCCCTTCTCTCTCTCTCTCTCTCTCTCTCTCTCTCTCTCTCTCTCTCTCTCTCTCTCTGCTGCCCTTATTCCCTCCTGCCCCAGTGCCCCACCCACTTCCCTTACCTTATTCTCCACCCCGAGTTCCAACACTCCCTTGGCTTTTCAGCACAGTTCCATCTCCCTCCTCTGCCTCCTCTGGCTGATTTCACCCGTGCAGCCACATTTCTCAAAACCCTGTTATAGCGCTGAACTATCTGTGGAAATCGTTTAACTGTAATTTACCAGAAATATTACAAGTGAATTCGTCTCCACCTATTTGTCTCCTGTCTTGGTTAAGTCAAATCCGGAAGTTATTTTTATTGAATAAAACATTATTTAACCGATCGGTATGGTAGAGTATGTTAATAAAGTAAATCGAGCTCATCTCCAGTTGTGGGAGGTGGGTCCAAATGACTCTTCCAGAGAGTCATTTGGACCCTGGTGTCAGGTACTGTAGGACACTGGTTGACAAGAGACTCATAAGCACAATATCTCATCAGGCAAAGCAGGGATTTTATCTATAGGAACAGCAGTAGAAGTTAAGGTTTCCCCCACAGAACACCCGGGCTCAAATCCCAGGTAGGACATGAATGTGGATCGCAGATTTAAAGGGATAGTTCACCCCCATTTTTTTCCTCAACAATTCCTTTCAACAATAAATTGAGGAGGCTCTTTGTGTCTCCATAGGGAACACATCAGGCTCTTTATGGCTCCATAAGGAACCACTGCTGGTCATCAAATTGTTGGCTTAGGAATGCGACAAAAAACAAAAAATATACACTAATTCAAGAGTCTCCATGGGGCGAGTAAAAGATAGAATAAAAGTAGTGTTTTTGGTGAGCTATTAACTCATTCTGAGCCCCAGACATTAACGGATTATAATGTCCAAAGTGCCTCCTTCAGGTCCCATTCACTTGCGTTGTCTTATTTTGAAGGCCAGAAGTCCACACGCGAATCACTTCCGGTCTGACGTCATCGGATCGTGCGCTGGAACCGTTCCGTGTCCACGTGGAGTTGTGTAATGGCCGACCGGGAGCTTTTATAACTGTGTAACATAAGCGAGCATCTGCCTCCATCCTAGCTTCTAAAGTGTAGTTTTGAGATAATGGACATTAAAGATGAGATCCCCCGTCCACCTCAATGTTATGGATGGTACTATTTTGTGCTCGTGGAGCCGTGATGATGCGAAATCAGCGACGGATTTCGTCTCCGGACCGCCGGCCATTCTTCTCGGTAATGTACTCGCCGTTACAGTAATAGATTACTTTTCGCGAGATATCCCGTGAATGGCACTACAGTAATAGATTACATTTCGCGAGACATCTCGCGAATGGCACTAGATGAGTTAATTTAATATGTAGGTTGCTGGCTCGACGGTTATTAAATGTATCGTTTTATGACTCTTTTCTTCTTTCTTAAATCTTTCGACCTCTGCAGAGTTCATTTCCTCTCGTCCTGTCCCTTCTCCGCGGGAACCTACTGATCTCCGGCCCCTCCTATTTCCCCATTGGTCCTGAAAGTACCCACCAGGGGTGCCGCACCAAATTCTGGGCCCTGGGTACTTTAACTATTGAAAAATAGCAGATATACAGATCTACAAGCTGTGAGATTGTAGATCTGCTATTTTCGAAAAATCTTGAAAATGTGTTCAAATCTTTGAATATTTCAATTTTGAAAAAAAACTATGTTTCTATGTCAGTACTAGTGCTCAAACCTTTTCATGTGAAGGACCCCCAAAATTATATGAATTTGGCCACGGACCCCCATCTCAAAATATTTAGTTCCAGGGACCCCCCAGAAGCAAAATTTGAGTTACAAATGTTCGCTTAAAAAATACATATATTCAAAGATTTGCACACATTTTCACGAATAGCAGATCTACAAACTCGCATTGAGCTTGTATATCTGCTATTTTTCAATAGCTAAAGTATAAAATAATTCCAGGCCCCTCCACCTTGGGCTCTAGTAACTCAGTCCCACTTTTCCCCCCCTTGTGACGCCCCTGGTCCTGACCCCTCTACTGTGGAACAGTCCACATGTCACTTTAGCGCAACACAATACAGCCCCCCCTGCTCTCCCCAAAAACCACAAACACTGGAACCCCTGGACCAGACTGGCTCTTCTCATGCCATATAATTCAATATTCCTGAAAACCTTTTTTTTTCCTTCTTTACTCCCCCTCCCTTTTCTATTTCTCTCTTGCATTTGCTCTTGCGTTCCCTCTCTGTCTGTCTCTCTCTCTCTCTCTCTCTCTCTCTCTCTCTTTCTCTCTCTCATTCTTCTTTCCTGCTTTACCGCCTTAATTCTCTCTTGCTTTGCTCTCTCTCTCTCTCTCTCTCTCTCTCTCTCTCTCTCTCTCTCTCTCTCTCTCTCTCTCCGATGTCACTCACAGTAAGTGCCATAAGTGCATTGCATTAACGGGGGGGAAAAGTTTTCTTTTAGACGTAAATCAAGGAAAATTACTGTGCAGAACTATGAAAGAATTATACAAGATGAAATATTAATCTTCTCCTTAATGAGCTGTGGTGCTCCAGGACCCCCCCCCCCCCTCCCCCCCTTGTATCTCCGCCTGTATTTATGTGAGCCTGTGTGTGTGTGTGTGTGTGTGTGTGTGTGTGTGTGTGTGTGTGTGTGTGTGTGTGTGTGTGTGTGTGTGTGTGTGTGTTCAGGAGCGATGTGTGACCACCAGAGACACCATTAGCACGCAGATAAATATGTAATGAAGGAAAAATCACTTTTCTGTTGGTTTTCTGCATGACTTCACCTTTCCTGTTAATCAGTGTGTTTTTTTCTTCCCTTATTCTCTTTTTCTGTCTCGTTCTCTCTCTCTCTCTCTCTATCTCTCTCTCTCTCTCTCTCTCTCTCTGTTCTCCCTTTTGTGAACCGAACATAGCTGATCTACAAGTTCACAAGGAGTCGCGATGAGGCCCATTCTGAGCTTGCCATTTTTCGACGTGCGACAGCGTCGTACGATGAAGTGTAAAATGTTTTTTTTTTCCTTCTCTATCTCAATCACTCACGTCAGCAGCCACAGGCAAGCAGTGGATGAG
>NC_137829.1:5002174-5024674 GCF_963921795.1 Nannobrachium achirus
TCCAGTTTGTGACACCAGCTGTTGTGTTCAACCAGCCACCTCCAGCAGCATGCAACGCTAATAGCCTGATCATCTCTCTCTCTCTCTCTCTCTCTCTCTCTCTCTCTCTCTCTCTCTCTCTCTCTCTCTCTCTCTCTCTCCTCGCTGTCTCTCTTTTTCTCTCTCTCTCAGCATCCCTTGTTCCTTGTGGCCAGCTGCAGCAGATGGGTGCACTGAGCCGTGACCCTCAGCCACCCCCAGACCTGCCTACCTGGGAGACCTCGCTAACCGCAAACTCACAGAACACACACACACACACACACACACACACACACACACGCACACACACACGCACACGCACACGCACACGCACACGCACACGCACACACACACACACACACACACACACACTCATCAGTGCGCTGTACATTCACATACACATTCTCACGAATACACTTGCTAATACAGTCACCTGGTATCCTACCGAAACATTATACCAGGGGTCCTCAATAGGCGGACCGCGGTCCATGTCCGGACCGCGAGGCACCGCCGACCGGACCCAGGACGAATTATAGTGAGAAGAAAAAAAAAAAGTGGAAAAATATCTCCACGTTTTGTTTCCTCTTCTCGTTGTATTCATTCACTTTCATTGCATGCGCTGGAGTGTGTGTGTGGGTGTTAGGGATGCGAAGATATACCGGTACGGATCGTAATCGCGATACAAGCGTGCGCGATACGAGTGAATCGGTTCATTCAGGGTGGATCGGTACAATTGACGGCTGGAATCGTGATGTATCGTATCTTGACTGTCTGGATCGGTACATTCCACGGTTGGATCGGTTTTTGCATAATAGTATTTCATTCTATACTGTGTTTCCGAGGCGCATTGAATGCCCCATCAGCCCTCCCCCCAAAAAGCACTTGTAGCGACTCTACAGACATGCGTCTTTTACAGCAGCACTGAGCTGCTCAGCGGAGCGCAGTGAACACCCGACCCGACGGAATGCAGAGACAGACAGACAGCACTTGTGAGCCCACTGGTTAAACATGCAAGATTAGTACCACGTTTAGCTTTATAACATCCCTGTCCAATGTTCGCTGATGTGATCCGTTGTTGTGTCACTGGACTGGAGCACGCTGCGTGATATTATGATCCACATTCCACACCCGTTTGTTCTTGTCGAGTCTGCGACGGAATTGATTTAAACAAAGCAGAAGCTTCCACGCTTTAACTACACACACGTATGAACTACAACAACGATACTGGGCGTGCAGCTAGCGATTAAAACAAAGTATTTGGCACTGTTTCACAACTTGTTACTGTAGCAGGCAGAACACTCTTCTGCTGCTGCTGTTCCCTCTGCAAAGAGAGGCTGGAGCCTGATTTATACTTGGCAGCTCGACGCTGTCGCGCACGCACCTAAATAGCAGACCTACACGCGTTGTGACTCAAATATCTACCTTTTGAAACATTTTGGCTAGAAATGGCAATATCCTAGATTATATTCATACAATATAATAATAATACAGGTCAAGGATCCTTAACTGAGAAGAGAGAGATCAAGCAGGGACCCCCATTGTAGGCTATTTTAGACTACTGTAGGCTATTATATAAAACTGTTGCAGATTAAAACTTGTCAGAGACGGATCTGCAAGGAGGTGGGGTGCAGGAAGGAGACGAATACTTGGTAAAGATTTTATTGACGGCAGGGAAGAAAACAATAACAAGATTGTGGGGACAAACAGAAACACCAAAATGTGAGACATGGATTGGACTGGTTGAAGAAATATACATAATGGAAAAAATGACTCATAGGTTGAGACTTCAAGAGGAACTGATGGACAAAAGATGGGTTAAATGGATGGAATTTAAAGCAAATGGTTATTAAAAACTGATCTATGTACAATGCATAATGTGGTATGGATGGAAAATTGTGTGCTGTCGTTTCACCCTGTAGTGTATTTCATTTTATGTTATTTTATCTTATTTTATTTTGGTTTTAGTTGTTTAACATGTCTATGTGAAGTGTGTGTGTTGAAATTCAAATAAAAACTTGAGTGAAAAAAAAAAAAAAACTTGTCAGAGACTTGTTTGACAGCACTATTTCATCAGTGACATTAATACATTACTATGTTGTGTTTATTTGTTCACACATTATCTTTTCTATTAATATGATGGATTTATGTTATTCATTATAATCCATGAATTATTATCTCTTAAACCCTCAATAAGTGTTGATGTATTGGCTAATGTTCCCCCATAGGGTTGCTACTTGCTAGGGTTCAATTGGTTACTGTAAAAACGAACTATTAATATTTAACTCTGAGGACCCTAGGGGTCCCTGACCACCTGTTGAGGATGTAATGATATATAATAATGATATAATGATATAGTATTAATCAAACAATATTACCAGCCAGCAAGGAGTGTTCTCCCAGATTTCAATAAGTTGGATTGTTAGACAGAGCCTAGTACTACAGTGAAACAATACATTGTTTGGAAATTAAATGTAATGCATTTTTAGTAATTTTTTGGGGGGGAAATTTACATGGGCTTTAATATAAATCTTTTGCATTGTGTTGAATCGCACCGAATCGTGAATCGTATCGCATCGTAAGCACCAGGGGTGTATCGCAAAATATCGTGAATCATATCGCATCGCATCGGGGTCAGGGGTGTATCGTGATGTATCGTATCGGCAAGATTTCAATGTATCGCAATTATATCGTATCGCTGGGAGTGTATCGTGATGCGTATCGTATCGCCTCAGTGGTCGAGATTCACATCCCTCACTGGGTGTGTGTGAGAGAGAGAGAGAGACAACGACGCGCTGATTGGCTGATGCCGGGCAACAAAGTATTATGGGTTGTCATCTCTATGACAACGATTCGCTGATAGGCTGTTACCACAGACCGCGGAAGTTTTCGGAGCAGTAGCAGCAGCAGTAGCTTCAGCCACTGAGCCACCAACAATGCAACTAGTTATAAATCAGTGGGGTTTCTTTCACGCAAAACATCATCAACGTGAATACGTTTGCAGGATTGTAATCTTATCTCCAGAGTTTGTCGCGACGTGCCACGGCCCGGCGGCCCGTGACGGCTGCGGGCTGCCTCTCTTTCTGCATGGATATGCTTCGTCTCTGACAGAGTCTGACGCGCGACACCTTGTTTTCATATCGATATTCACGTTGCGACACAAGCATAAATTATTCGAAGATTATCCCAGTTTGTTAAAAGAAACCAGAGCACTAGCACAAAATATCTCTGCTCCACTTTGAACATTCTGTTCTCCCTGCTTTAATGGGTTGTTTCTCTTCAATCAAGTAAGGCCCCCAAATGATTTTGGAGGAGTCCCCAGCCCAGATGACAGTGAAGTCATAATTTAAGGACCCTTTTAATAAAGAAAGAAACGGAAAAAGACCATTACTGCATCAACAAACTACAAAATTTAATTGTTTTATTTTTCCCCGGACCCGGACCTGTTTCAAAAGAATATTTGTGGACCTTCAAGATTTGTATTTGAGGACCCCTGCATTATACACTCACAAGATATTCCTCCCTGGTGCATCTGCAACTTGACATAAAATGTGGAAAGGTGGTTGGCCCAGTATGAAACAACTTGTGACGGCATCACAAGTTCTTCCATTGTCGTTGTCGGGTACCAATAGTGTAAGTCCAAAATGTGGTTATTAGTCACAAGCTTTTGTTAATACTTTTAATTGGTTAAGGGGATATTTCACTTTCAAAAGAACGTTTGGTCATTTTATCTATTTATTAAAAATAAATGAAAAAAGTAACACAGACCTCTTTTTCAAGCATTTTTTTTTAAAGTGAAATATCCCTTTAAATCACCAGAGCTCAATAACGTTCCACATCATGAACTGTAAAGTGAAACATTGCCTGGCTACCTGCAGAGCTCAACGAAGCAGCCAAGCAGACCAGAAACCAGGGTCTGAGGTGTGACAGTGTTCTTGATCTCTCTGTGGCTTTATTCCTTACCTGGCTCTTGTTGGCGGCCACCTTGGCAAACAGCGCCTGGGAGACCTTGGCTCTCTTCATCTCCTGCTGGATCTCTTCATAAATGCCTGACGTGATGTTGACCATGTTCTCGAGCTTCAGGGGAAGGTCCGGGGCTGGGCCGGGGGGTTTGGGCTATAGGGGACAGCATGGAGATATATGTCAGAGTGTGATGGGTCCAGGGGTTAGATATGGTATAGGCCAGGGTTTCTAAAACTTTCAAATTTCAAGGTCTCCCTTTAACTCTGGTTCCATTTGGTTCCATTTGTACACTGTCAGAGTTATAGACTTGTATGGGTCAGACCCCCCTAAAGGAACCCACAGTCCCTGGAATGCACTTTGAGAACCACTGGTAGGCTATAAGTACTGTACTTTTATTGACTGTAGTATTTCAAATTCAAATACTTTTACTTCTACTCCACTACAGCTCAGAAGTCAATATTGTACTTTTACTCCACTACAATTATATGAAAACTTCAGTTACTACCGGTAGTTACTTTGTAGATTTTGACTTTTATTACAAAACATACATTTACAACTTCAGCTCTATAACTATGCATTTCGGCCATTTGAAAATAGCCGATCTACAAGCTCACAATGCGTAGCGATGCGAGCTTGTAGATCTGCTATTTTCAAAGTATTTTTTATACATTTCATACCTTTGAAAACTTGTGAAATGGGACATTCTGCTTAATGAGTACTTTCTATTTTTGGTACTTTAAGAACATTTTTGATAACAATACTTTTGTACTTTTACTGAAGTACATTTAGAATTCCAGACTCTTACTTGTGATTCTTTTACAAAAAAAAAAAAAAGTACTTTTTCCACCACTGGAGAGGGGATATAGATACAAAAAAGAAGTATGCTACTACAGCATACAGAGTACAGCAGTGGAGAAAGCAAGTGTTAGGACTGAGCAACATTACTTCCAAGGATAGAACTAATTCCCCAAAGGACTGAACCACTTCACTAAATCCACAAGATTCCAATCCACAAAACCCAACCTTTTGCCTCTGGGAACGGTCTTTTCTAAACATTACTAAGAGGTTATCAGCTGATCATCAACCTCGAGCTGCTCCAAGAGCACACACACATGTTGTGTTCATTGTCTGTGCGTCGGCCGCACATCTGCAGCGCAAGTCTCCGCATGAATAATGTTTACAGATCGAAGTCATTAAGTCTCTCTCCTTTGTCTCTCCCTCGTAGCTCGTGCTCCAGTTGAACACGCATTGGCTCTCGGAGAGCTTGTATACACAGCGTTTGAAGTTGTCCATGAGACGCGTATGGACAAGTGAGCTTACATTCCCGCAGTGTAAACGATGCGCTAGAGATAAATGTACGTAGACAAAATAAGAATAGCACGCAAATGAACATAAGGGGCCATGAATGGGCATTTGCCCCGACATCAGAGAGTCCCTTATCATCGGCGCTCCTGAAAAAAAACGTTAGGCGCAGATGGAAAGAGACATCCAAATGTAATGTAATGTATTTTATGTTTACAGTACACTCTGGCAATTGCCTTTGAGGCTGTTTTTTCCATTATAAACTGTTTAATTTGTTTGAGATAAAAAGTGAACTTCAAAAGTCAGTGTGCTCTTTGAGAGGAACAGGGTAGATACAGTTCATGATGTGACTGCTGCTCACCGAGTTGGAGATCTTATTCTTGGTCTTCCAAATGTTGGCCCATGCGTCAGGGGTGAGCTGCTCGTCCAAACTCCTCTCCCACACTTTCTACCAACACACACATGCACGTACACGCACACGTGCGTACATACACACACACACACACACACACACACACACACACACACACACACACACACACACACACACACACACACACACACACACACACACACACACACACACACACACACACACACACACACACACAGAGAGAGAGAGAGAGAGAGAGAGAGAGGACATTGCGTGTGAGGAGCCTATTTTAACATTAGTACTCTGTACACAGCCACAGCCACAATAGAAGTTCCACTTTTTCCGTGCTTGCCACAATGCTGCTGGACTATTATTCCATTCAGAAAGATTAATTGCTGGGAAAATCCCAAAATCACAATGTAGTACAGTAGGTGCAGGGCCGTCAACAACAGCTAGCAGCGAAGGCTGCAACATTCACTCAGTGTGATAAAGCAGCAAGGTGGGATTTGCTAGGTATACATGTGAAAGCCTGCGTGGATGTGTGATTTGTTTGATTGATTTGTGGTTAGCTCAGCGCCATTGAAAATGTTCAGACACTTTGTGTTCCCTAGATTTAAAGCTTGAATGAGTGATTAATAGTTTGGGTGTTCACAGGCAAAGGCAGAAGTGGAGGTATTATTTAGGCGTGGGTAAGGGTTGGTGGTTTGTGTTCATGTTTATTAAAGGATCCCCATTGCACGTGGATGCTAGTCTTCTAGGGGTTCAATTCTCTGGTGCAGTGGTTCTCAAACAGAGGCGTCAATTGGGTATGGCAAGGTATGACTGGGCTATAACTGGGCCCCATGCAGGGGGGAAATAAATAGAATGTACTTCTTAAAGTAAATTCACGAATGTCTATGACTATCTGCGTTGATTATTCTGTTATTAAATTACTTTAAACTAACTACAGTGCAAATTAGAAGAAAATTATCACTTTCACCTAGCCTGATTTCAGACTCAGCTCACGCTTTAGTCTGAAGCTGTGCTCTATTCTAAGCGATTTACAGGGAGGGACTTTTTTTGCGAGCGTGCACACGCGCATCCGCGCGCGAGTGATCGCGATGCACGGTGATCGAGACGCACGGTGGACGCGACGCACGGTCGCGGACTGTGTGTGTGATTGTGAGTGTGTCTCTGTCTGTGCCAGTGACAGAACTGCGACCCGAAACATGTAATCAACATAAACAGCTTGGTGAACTCAGCGCGTGCGTGTGTGTGCGTGTGCCTTCCTCAGCCTGCCTGTGTGTGAACTTCGTTTGAATCGTTTCAACTGCTGCGCGGATTGGATATTCGTTAGACCCACCCCCACCCCCCGCGCTCATTGGAGCAACCGAAAATAAAAAGTGATTCCTGTACTCAGCTCCAGACCAGAGAAAGAGTCCACTCTGAGAGTGGGCGGGGTCTCTGGTCTGGAAGCAGGCTAACTTTCACCAGGTATTTTATATTCTCCACAACACTTGTATCCCCCCTATCATGACAAATAGTATATTCCCCGGTTCAGTAGGTCAGCACAGGTGCTATGTATTTTATTGTTAATCATCATCATCATGCCTGTTGCTAAGGTATGGCAACATGACTGGTGTCATCCAAACGTGTGTGCATGACACCAGTCATGTTGCCATACCTTACCTTTGGCTGAACTGACGCCACTGTTGTCAAACTTTTTTCATGTCAAAGACTCCCAAATTGATTTGGCTGCGGATCCCCATCAGAAAATATGTTTTGCCAGGGACCTCATAAGAGAACATTTGTGTTTGTTAAATATCCAAACGAAGATTTTTCCAAATATTTCTAAAATAGCAGATCCATAAGCTGTATTAAAGCCCCATTAGAAGTGTGTGGTTGTGCCTCTCTAGTCTCTCTGGGGTCCTCTGGTGGGTGGTTGGTAGTACCTGTGAGAGACGCGGGCCCCCAGGGCTGGAGGAGTTGGAGGCGGGGAGGCCCACGGGAGGGTTCATGCTACGTTCTCTCTCCTCCTGGTAGATGCGGTCTCTCTCTCCCTCCTGCAGGTTGAGGAAGTTCTGCATGGCCTTCAGGTTGACCAGCAGGGACTGGGAGGCCGTGCGCGGGTCCTCCTCCTTTCGCAGGATCTCCGACAGCAGGCCCTGGGCAAAGCCGAGGAGAGTCTTTATGGTACATATTACTTAAAGGTGGAGTGACATGGCCAAAACAGCTAATTAAGGCTATCAAATTAGCCAATTTTTTTAATGATGTCATGTACCCCCATGTTAAATGACCCAATCAAATTAATTCATTGTAGTTACTGTACTGAAAGTAGTACTTTCTGTACAGTAACTGAAATAAATTAATTTGATTGGGCTAATATGGGGGGAGGGGGCGGAGACTCAAGGAGTCGAGTATCCATATCATTATCTTTTGAAACTGCTCCAACAAAAGCTGTCCGAGGTGTGTTTCCGACTTTCTAAACCAACTTTAAAACTATCAGTTCTAGGGGTAAAAATGATATAACATTCGCTATAAAATCAATGGTTAGACCGATAAAAAAGTACATGTCTTCTTCAAAAACCGCACGACGGACGAAGTATACATTCACTACTAACTGATACGGCCGCCTCCTTTTCAGACTGTTTGAAGAAACACCACGTGACCTAATGTATCATAATGTTAAATTTCGGCCGGTGTCGCCACTCCTTTAAGGTCACTTTCATTAGGTTATATTCATTATGCAACATATGTGGCATATTTAGGCACACATGCTTTGAAGACATACACGCACATGCACACGGACGCATGCACACACATACAGTACATACAAGCATACAGACTCACATGTGCACAATAACACACCTGCCCTCTGCCCTATGGCAGTAGGTGTATACTATTTGCTCTAATGGGGCGTATAACAACCAACCTAGCGCCCGCTGAATACAGCAGGTGTGTTTGCTGCTGGGAAGGCGGGGGAGGGAACTCAACTACCCAGCAAGCCGTCTGGCCATGCTTCAGCTATAATCTCTCATAATGACGCTGGGTGGCGGACCGCAAAAAGCCCACCCCCATGGGAGACATCATGGGCCTATCAATGACAACCTATTGATGCCATATTCATCTCTATTGCATGAGGCAATTATCCCTTCACACCTGATATGATGTGCAATCATTATAGGCAAAAAATTGGGTCTATTTTGGTAAGTACACTCACACAATATATGTCACCATTGGACTACATATATAGATTTGTATGTTTCAGTAGTTTTTGGTGTGTGGTCCATTTCACAACCAACCCCTACTTGTTGGCCTGGGGATGTTGTAGACCAGTGGTACTCAAACTTTTTCATGTCAAGGACCCCCAAATGTATTTCAGGGGGCAAATCATTAAGGTTGAATAGACTTTATTGACAATAATGGAAGCATACAATATAACAGCAGCAGAGATATAAGCAATATAGATGAGCCATACGATGAGCATCCTATAGCCTAAACAGCAGCAATGAATATAGCATAAACTAGACTACACGCGGAACATTAAGATGGCCATGGATTCGACCTTCGGATCATAGTGACGCGTCCACGATAAATGATTAAGCTATTATCGTGACTGAAGCTCTCCGCGGTCACATGATCCGAGACCCCACGCAAGGGAAAGCCTAATCCTGAGGTGGAAGTTGGGGACGGAGGTGGGGCGCTGAGTTTGGCAACTGAATACTGAACAGGTTAGTACCCTTGATATATTCTGAGTAGGGGGGGGGCGGAATATAAGACTCCGCCCACCTGGGGCGCGCCGCCAACCTCTGAGATCTCCCCCCTGAACTGGCTACGTCATCCTTCCTGCGCTCTATGTATTTTTCGCCAAGACCCACATACAAGACTTGTGTACAGTATACACCAAGTCTTTTGAGACACGTTGTTAGGTTGTAGATCGGTTATTTTTGGTGAATGCTCCCCCCAGAATAGAAATGCTGGCGTTTTTAAGTATAAAAGTTATTTTCAGTCTCTCCTAATGGAAACAAATATTCTCTACAGTTGTCCTTGTGACATACTGTATCATACTGTAGGATTTTGATATTTAGGTAGACCGTTAATATGACAAAAGGTTCTATAAAGTAACAATGTAAGTCAGGGGTGCTGGGGACCTGAGCCAAAAAATATTTGAGAACCACTGTTGTAGACAGCATGTCTCCTCCCAAAAACATGGATTCGCCACGCGTTTCTTTTCACCCGACAGTGAGGACTTTCGCCGGGAGAGCCTGCAGAGGAACATGCCACCCCTCTGAGTTCAACAGGCACCCGACCAACCTGTAGGAGTCACTAGAGAGCAGTGCCAGAGATCATCGCCCCCCCCCCCCCTGCTGACTTAGATGCACCTAAATATAGATTTCGGAAGTAGATTTTCTTACTGCTTTGATCTGTCCCTTCTCCCCTCCTTTCCCTGCCTTCTCCCCCCCGTTCCCTCTCTTCTTTCCTAACTGGTCTGCTTTGTGGTCTCCTGCGCTGTCCTGCTCCTGTTCCCCGTCCACCCCCCACCACTCCACCCCTCTCCACCCGGCCCTGCTGCATCATGTTCTCCTACCTGCGTGCGGTTGAAAGCCACACGGGCGAACACGGCCTGGGAGACGCTAGCCCTCTTCAGCTCGTCTCTGACCTGTTGGTAGATGTCGGTTGAGACCTCGGCTGCCGAAGGGTTGCTCCCGGGGTGGTCCCCAGTGGCCTTGGACGACCTCTGGGGGATGGGCGGGTGGTTGAGGAACTGCTGGTTCAGCGCCTGCGGGTGCTGGTGGGCCAGCAGGCGGCTGACGGCCAGCTGCTGGTTGATGAGGTGGGCCATGGCTAGCTGCTGGCGCACCAGCTGAGGGGAGAGCTGGGGCGACAGCAGCCCCCCCGGCCCCAGGAGGGGCTGCAGGGAGCCGGGCGGGGGAGGAGGAGGCGGAGGGGGTCCCTGGCGGTGCGGAGTGCTGTGGTGGAGCGGGCCGTGCGGCGAGGGCTGCTGCTGGGGAGCAGGGGGCTGCTGCTGCTGCTGGGGATGCTGGGAAGGAGCCTGGGGGTCCCCGGAGCAGGACTTGTGCAGGGGGCTGCCTCCCGATCCCAGGTGGCCGAGCTGGGCCAGGCCAGCCAGGTGAGGTGGAGGCCGCTGACCCAGAACGCAGAAGTCTGCCATGCTATCTCTCTCTACTGCGAGATTGGAGAGGAGAGGAGAGGAGAAGGTTAGTATGGTCAAACAGATCGTCGTTGTGAGTGGAAACCTTGTATCTCCAAGTTTCAAAAGTGTATGTTTTTTGGGCAATTAAAGCCCTACTTCATCATACAAAAGTGTCGCACAAAAGTAGTGAAAATTGCAGATCTGCAAGCAACGCCGAGGCGTTGTGTGCTTGTTTTTTAAAACGATAAATACAAAAAGAACAGTTTTAGACATAGGTTTCCACCCGACAACAACGAGATGATACTGTTAGTGTTAAGTGAACATGCACAGTTGAGCCGTTATGTGTCTGTTAACTCAGACAGACTCACTTTTGATGTCTGCAGCATCTCTTCCAGACCACATCTTCTCCAGGTAGTCAACTGCTCAAAAACACAAAGAGGAAAGGCTCAGATGCTCATAATTATTCATGATAATGTGCAACACATTGACTGTTCATCCTAGAACATTTGAGCCGTATTCAACAATTTCTGGAGATTTTTGCCTATAACCACATGCCCATAATTGTGACTGTCAGGTCGCAGTTACTATCAAAACCTCCACCGGCTGTCTGTCTGTCAGTCAGTCAGTCAGTCTGTCAGTCAGTCAGTCAGTCACGCCACGTCACACTTTTCCCCTACTCTTATCTCCGCCTCTATCCATGCCAAACTTTGCACACACACTCCTTGGCTGCCAAACCACAACCCCTCATTTCTCACATGGCCCTCTTCTAGCGCCACCATGAGGCCGATTCTTGCAAAACACATTTTTGGACACTGCTCCTACACAGTTTGCCCTAAAATCACGCAAAGCGGTACACAGTACAGGTATCTCTAAAGTCACGGTTATCAACATGGATCTGTCCCATTTTCCATATTCCCTCCTGATTGGCTACCATTGCCTTCTAAAGTTTGTGTATGTGACCTGACGGTCGCTTATCTCCCGATTTAGGGAGTCTTACTGGTAATTACGCCTGGTTTAAAGTGTGAACCACTCTATCAACTGACCCAGGTGAGAGGAAAGGAAGGTGCATCATGGGTATAAGAGTTCCAACATTGTATCCACGGTACTGGCTGGGACTGGCAACTCTGACAGCCAACCGGAGAGTGCATGGGCTGTACACATCTGCAGCTGATTGGGGTGTGTGTGTGTGTGTGTGTGTGTGTGCGTGCGTGCGTGCGTGCGTGCGTGCGTGCGTGCGTGCGTGCGTGCGTGCGTGCGTGCGTGCGTGCGTGCGTGCGTGCGTGCGTGCGCGCGCGTGTGTGTCGTCTGCATGTCAAAGAGCAGAACTAATCTTGGGGACACAGTGTAACCTAACACTACTCTCTATGTCAGCACGACTTCGAGCTCCTCTCTCTCTCTCTCTCTCTCTCTCTCTCTCTCTCTCTCTCTCTCTCTTTCTTTCTCTCCTGTGTTTCTCTGACCCCCAACCCCCTCCCATCTCTCTCTTGTTGTCATATTGTCATATTAACGTTCTGTTTAGGGTTAGGCCATGCATGTGATGTGAATAATAATTATATATTTTTCCGTGACGGGGCTGACAGAGCGACACACAGTAAAATCCTTTAAGGGCCTGTTTTTCACACGCTCTGGAGTTTACTGTGCCATTTGGTTATGAAACAGAACAATAGTCACATTCTGTAAAGTAAGCTCAGAAATTGGACAGTTCTACGAGGGCCGCCGTAATGCCCAATTCAGGACCACTGTGAAAATGGATTCAGAACCACCACCATTTGGTGTTTGAGGAAATGCTTGTTTAAGGGATACGCCTTTCAACTTGGCATATTTTGGGCATTAAATAGGTGAAAATGGGCTCACACCATGTCTTAATCGCCACAACAAAACGTTGTGAGCTTGTAGATCGGACATTTTCGCCATATGTGAAAAGGCAACGCTCTATGAAGAAGTATAAATCAGGCATAAGTGGTTTGTGGTGAGTTTGGAGTGAGTGCTCACCTTTAATTCTCTTAAACTTCTTATACCAGCGTCCAAACTCCTGGCACTTGGCAGTGGAGACGTTGGCATAGTAGGAACTATTCACTATAGAGGAGATCATGCTCTGGAGAGACAGGGAGAGAGAGAGAGGGAGAGGGAGGAAAGAGGGAGAGAAAGTGAGGGAGGGAAAGAGAAAGAGGGTGGAAGGGGGGGAAGAGAGCAGGGGGGGGGGGGCAGGGAGAGCGAAGGGAAGGGAAAGATAATTAATAACCAACATAATATGAAATGCTTATACACACGCAACAACCACATGGCATGCACGCACGCACACACACACACACACACACACACATACACACGCACGCTCGCACACAAACACACGCACACAATTGAAATAGACAGTCATTAATCACGTTGGGAAGCCACCCATGGAAACTGAAGCCAGTGCATCGCAGAGAGGGAATCTCCAGCCACACACACATATGCTTGCAATTGATGCTGGGATCAACACCCACACGGAGAGCTCCGTTTAACTCTCAAATACCGGGAACGCGCCCGAGTCGCGTTAGATTTTAACCACATTAACCATTATAGTATGCTTTAACTTTAGAAAAATAGCAGATATACAAGCTCACAGCGCGGCACCGAGTGCCGCGCTGCGAGCTTGCAGATCTGCTATTTTTGAAAAATCTTGAAAATGTGCGCAAGTCTTTGAATATCTTTGACCCGATCTTTGACCCGACTTCTAAATCTTGTCTCTTGTCCTTCCTCTTGTCAAACTTTTTCATGTCAAGGACCCCCAAAATCACAGGTATTTAGCCACGGACCCCCATCTCAAAATATGTTGTTCCAGGGACCCCCCAGAAGCAAATATTTGAGTTACAAATGTTTGCTTTTAAATGGATATATTCAAAGACTTGCAAAGAAAAATCATGATTTTTTCAAAAATAGCAGATCTACAAGCTCGCAGCGCGGCACTCGGTGCCGCGCTGTGAGCTTGTATATCTGCTATTTTTCAATAGTTAAAGCAGTCAATAATCCTTGGCCTAAATGGGTTAAACACGGCACGCACACACGCAAACGCACACGCACACACACATGCATACATGCACGCACACGCGCAGCACACATAAATCTCACACAACACACCGACACACTGGGAAGTCATTATGAGGCTGCGATGCAGGCCCGCGAAGATGCAGCTGGGAGCCGAACAATGCGGGAGATGTGTTCATTTAGCTGAATTGTATAAACGTGGGTAATTAAAATTCATCGATAATAGGGGGCGTAGACTAACGTCAGTCAGCAGCCGTGGAATTACGACAGTTTGCTATCTTGCCCCAAAGCAGATGGATCTCTGGATGGTATAAAACCCACTAAGCACGCCGTCTAAAAGTGGTCTAATAGTGGTATAGATTTGAAACGTTTTTTAGTTGTCTAAACTTAGACTAGACGACTAATAGACTTCTAATAGTCGTCTAAATGTAGACGGTCTATATTTAGACGACTATTAGAAGTCTATTAGTCGTCTAGTCTAAGTTTAGACAACTAAAAAACTTTCAAATCTATAGCACTATTAGACCACTTTTAGACGGCGTGCTCAGTGGGAAGTTCTGGGGACCAGAACAACAGCTTCTATACTTTCTTTCTTTTCTCTTTTCTTTTTTTTTCTCTCCCTTTTCTCACAATTTAGCCGTTCCTGCCAATTTCCCAATTCCACTTGCACTTATTGTCACTGCTGACTCCTACTGGTTGGTTGGTTCGTTAGGGAGGGTGGGTGTAAGCGAGCACATGTCTCCTCTGATGCACGTGCCGCTGCCGGAGCGCTTCTTTCCACCTGGAAGTGAGAAGTTTCGTCTCAGTTCAGCCCCCCTGACCAAACTGTAGGAGCCGTTAGTACAGTGACGGAGATGGTCTCAGCGGTGGAGTGCAGGAACTTTACTCCTGCACCATTCGACTGGCCCCTCCAGTTTCTTTTATACCAGATGAATCGGTAACACTTTAGTTAAAGGTCAGGTCTGTATTTATAATGCATTATAATGCACTTAGGCTTCATAACATATAATGTGCTGTTCTGCAGAGCGTATAATGCATTATGACCAGTACTTATAATACTTCATGAACCTTTCAATATGTTGTAAATTGTTATGCATAATTATAAACATTTATAACGAGTGTTATGAAGCCATATAAGTGCATTATAATGCATGATAAATGCGATTACAATACACTATAGACGCAAACTTAAAGTAAAGTGCTGCTGATTAATTTCATTCACCTGACGTCCCAGCTCTGAGTTAATCTCTATTTAGACCAAAAACAGCTGTACTCTGGGTCCTGGCGTTGCCTAACCTACAGACGTATAGATCTTTTTTATAAGCACAATAAAAATATCTAGTTTCAAGATTCATTTACTAAGTTTGACAAGCCAGGGTTCAGCACAGCAATATCAACAGAAAGGACTCCTGCATGGCACACTGTCTTCAAATTCAAGAACACACTTTAATGGGAATATAATAATATATTATAGAATTTTATATTCCCATTAAAGTTTGTTTTTGCATTCAAAGACAGCTGGGTAGGATTTCTTTTTTCTGTTGCTGCGTTTGGGCCCACACTTGGTCTTCTCCTACGCACCTGTCGCCTTTGTATAGGTGTGCAAAAGACTTGCTTTTTAAAGGTTCAGCGGCATAAAAAAAGTTTTTAAACAAATAAGCCATACAATGAAACACATTTAACCTCATCAAACTGACCATAGAAGTGCCACCAGGGACGTGCTGGGCCCCTGATTCAGCCCGGGAAAAATAGTTGTAGAGGCCCTTATTGCGCGCTATAGAGAGAGAGATCTCTCTCTATAGCGCTGCTGCTACTCAAAGATTTGCCATTTCAGATCATGACAAGTGACAAGCCAGTGGGCCAATTACATGAGTTATATTTCGTCATTGTCGGGTGGAAACCTTGTACCGGTATGTCCAAAACCATTTTAAAAATGATTTAAACTAGTGAAAACAGCCGATCTACAAGCACACAACGCTTGTAGATCTGCTGTTTTCACTACTTTTGTGCGACAGCACAATATAAATGTGAGTAATCTCTGAACCCAGAGATTACTCACATTTATCGATAGACCAGTGTAGCTATATGGAAAGGAAAAGTAATTAAACCCCTCCTTTTATTTTTTTCTTCTTAAAAATGCTCAATACAATGCACATGTAGGTAATATCGATACAATCGATTCTTTGCACTGCCGATTCGATACGATACAAAATAAAACGATTCGATTCGATTTTAGCTGTTTTCATTTCGATCTACTTCGATTTTTTAAGTTAAAAACGATATTTTACACCCCTAAGGGAGAGAGAGAGAGAAAGCCAGAGGGTGGACACTCAGGACTGCGCTGTGTGTGCGGGAGTCATCAGTACCTGTGACAGAGGACAGTCCTTGGCCAGTGTGCTCTGGTTCATCTCTTTCAGCAGCTCTTTGAGTGCGTTCCTCACCGTGGCGTGGTTCCACTGCTCGCACGGCAGGTCCTCCAGCCTGGCAAAGCTACACCAACCGCACACGCACACACGCACAGACACACGCACAGACATGCGCGCATGCAAACACACACACACACACACACACACACACACACACACACGCACACACGCACACACGCACACACACACACAGGCACACACACAGTCGGAGCGGTCAATTACATTCATATGGGATCTGTTTAATTAGTTTTCCTGCTTGAGCTTAATTTACTTTAATAAGCCTTACGTTTTTTATGGCTTCTTTCATCAAGCCAAACATGCTCACAGATTTATTAGATCACCGGATAGATAACGTTTTTTTTGTTTTTTTCTTCCCCTTCCCGACCTCCACATTTTAACCTCAGCTCCAAACCGTGGCTTCCTGCGAGGACCCATCCTCCTGGAGCCCCTCCCTCTCCTTTCCTTTAACCTCAAAAATCAATCATTCAGACACCGGTCACCGTGTGTGCCAAAATTGCACCATCACCATGGACACGGATGTAAACAAGTAAATAAACCTGGCTGGTATGCGCCAAGACAATAACAATAATAATCCTCTCATCTGGAGTCTATCTGTCTTTATCTGTCCATCAGGACCCTGTTTCACTCATTCTTCTGGGAAACTGGGTGTTCTTGGCAAACTGCTGCCTCGCTCGTTGCTCTCGGAGGCACTCAGATAGTAGATAATTCCCGCTCAGGGTCGCCTAACCAGGAAAGGAATGACAGTGCTTCGATATTGCCTCTTCAAATGTGATACACAGTGAAGTAAAAAAAAAAGAAGAAAAAAGAAGATCCTCATTGATTGATCCATTTGTCTCTCTGTGAGACAAAATGTAACAAAATGTCTCCAAATGTACATTTGTACCAGCCACGTCAACTCTAATCTCTAGCGTCCCCTAGTCTGGAGGTGAACATTCGGCAAATATAGCAGATCTACAAGCTCACAGCCCATCGTGTTGCAAAGTGTTGTGAGCTTGTTGATCAGCTATTTTGATTTTGGTGTAGAGGGAAAAAACGTAGGGGACCTAGTATAGACCCCTGGGGGACACCGGTCAACAAAGTATATAGTGTTGAAGTGGTTAAACGAACACTGAAGATTTCTATCGCGATAAAGATGGTCAGTCAAACCACACATTTTTAAAACGTGTCTTAGCCAGGGAGATGTTGGTGAACAAGAAGCCAAATCTGTCATTTACTGTACATTGGAAGGGAAGCATTTCTCCTTCCCACCCAACTCTTGAAATGCCATGCATATTTTGCATTAAATGGGCTCGGTCCACATCCAGAAAAGTATGGGTATATATCGTCGGGCAGAAACCTTGTATCTCCAAGTTTCAAATTTGTATGTTTTTTCGTAAAGTAAAGCCCTGCTTCATCATACAAGACTGTTGCGCAAAACTAGTGACAATAGCAGACCTGCAAAGCAAACAACGCCTCGCGGCGCGAGGCTTGATGAAAGAAGCTATAAACAAAAAAAGGAAGGTTTAAGACATAAGGTTTCCACCCGACAATGACGATATGCAACCACGGTAACTATGTGTGACCCTTATCGAAGCAGTCTAGCATGTTTAGCCCACTGACAAGGATGGATTAAAACTCACTGCTCGCTACCCAGAACAAGTAGTCAGGGGGCCACAAAAACAACAGACTGTCAGACTGTCTCATGGCCCTATAATTGGTCCAGTCCATAACTGGTACACAGTAAAACCATCAGTGTTACTTTTACTCTGAGTGTATAAATGGTTGCATTAACATTGAGGATTCACAGATTTTTTTTAAAGATCCTCAGTAATTATTTTATTTTGAGCAAACGCTCAATTCTTTTATTTTGAACTAACGCTCCACATATCTCAGACTCTTCTCCATCCTGGCTCCCAGCTTGTCCCAAGCTGAGGAATAAACTCCCTCCTGCAGAGTGCAGACTCACTCCACATTTCCCACAGCACTCTGAAAACTTAAGGCTACACCTCACCCCCAAGCAATCCTGTCTCCTTGTACCCCTTCTTGACGCCTATTCTGATAGATTCTAGTTATACTATGCAGATAGATGTTGGTTATGTTTTGTTTAGGAGGCAGAGATTATGTTTTCGCTCCTGTCCGTGTGTCTGTCCATCAATCTGTCCGTCCGTGTGTACAGCTAATCTCAGACACTGCTGGACCGATCTGTGGGGAACTTTGCTTGCAGAATACCAGTAGGCCAATCCATCACAGGCCACTTGACATTTAGGCCAATAACTCTTGAACTGTAGGTTGATATACCAGCTTGTGGCCAATCTGGGAACCCATCGGGAAACATTTGTGACCCCATAGCCTGAGAGGATGTTCGGGTGAATGTGAACATTTTGTGCTGGCTGATTCAGTTAAAATACACATTTTGCTACTACTCCTACAGAATTAGTCCACGACTCACAAAACCTGTACACATCACTGGAGTCATGTGATAAGATGTATCATTGATTGTGTTCCAAAGTTTGTGGGAGGGGCATATGTCACAAAAGCATGAAAGCAGTGTCCGATCTACCCCAAATGTCAAACACACATTGAGGGGCATCCAAACAACTCAAAAGTGATTACACAACTCAAAAGCCATAGGTGTGCCACAACTTGAACAAATGCTTTTCCCCCCACCAACTTATATACAAATGATAATGATTTTGTGACAATAACTGTCAAACATATATGATATTCCATACTGTTTGCTTGTAAATGGGTTCAAAACTCTTTGGGAGAAGCCTATTTCCTACAGAAAACGCCATATACAGTATCATGAATGCAACATCCAACCAACCCTACATTGGAATCACATGTTAAGGGCTTCTAATAGAGCAGACCCCTAAAAGCACTTTCACTTCTGCCTGTAGAAGGTGCCACACATGTGAAAAGTTGCACCTTCCATCATATAAACTCCCCCACAGATTCCTCATGTAATATAATGCCGGCTGCACCCCACAATTGGCACAGCCCTGGGTAGGCCACCCAGTCTGGCGGGGAGATCTGCGCTCTGAGATTTTCCTTGACCACCAATGTTATTTGTTGTTATTTATTTGTGGTTTAGACAGATGTTAGCTTGATGTTTCCCCGGTATCCTAGTTTTTTAAGCGCAACATTGTTTTTTTTGTAGTCTATTTATGTGACCATTTATTCTGGCTGTTGTTTGTTGACTATAGGGTTGATCATACCATTAACTCTGATCTTGCACTTGTAATGGGAAACACACACCGGACCCGGAGGTGGCGCGGAGGTGGCGCGTCAAAACATACATCCCCATTATTTTCAATGAACTAACCCACACCGGCGGCATCAGGCGCGGGTCTGCCGCCTCGCCTAAATTGTATTTTTTTTTTTTTTTACTGTAGGGAAAATGGAAATAAAATGCCAAATGGCATGTATTGACATTGTTGCATGGTTCTTTAACCACTTAAACTCTGTATATACTGTACATACTGTACTTATTTGAGAGCACAAGGGGTCTATACCAGTCCCATCCTTATTTCTCTCTACACTAAATATCTTCAGCAAAAATATCTCAATGCATTGCAGTGTGTGACGTGTTCCGAATGCATTCTGACGCTTTTTCTTTTTTTAATATAATTTTGATCCCACGATTTTGTAACCCATTTTCACCCAGTGCCAATTGCCTATGTAATCCTGGGCTCTGCTCTCCCTCTGCCGCACCCAGGGGCGGGCATTTGCTCTACGCAGACTACGCAACTGCGTAGAGCCCCTAGGCAGAGGGGGCCCCCTGCTGGGCTCATTATTCTGAGCATTTAGGGAAAAAAAGTAAGTCTCTAGGCTAGCCCATTGAAAAGGTGAAAAGTTATGATTTTTTAAAGAATTGACCAACTGCTCACTGGAGTCAATAGATTTCACTCAGAGACCAGCTGGCGACAATTGAGTTGATTGGAATGTTAAGTGATCAGCTCTCTCTCGTCTCTCTATTAATTTCCTGTACATATGTGCAATATCCAAACTGTACTCAAAGATTACACATATTAGGCTTGAAAATGAATGATGTTAAGAAAATAAATTATTTTATCTAAATTTTGAAAAATAATAATTAAAAAGAAATTGTAAAAATATAAATTTTAAAGTATTATTATTCACTGATATTCTCTTATTGTTATTAAAATAATTATTGTCCTGCATCAAATATGTCCTGTATAAAAATATACATATAGGCCTACTCTATATACCTTTGATTACCTACCTTTGGTACCTGATTACCTTACTGTACTCTTCTTAAATTAATCAAATAGATCCAAAATGATTGTGGTTAGGTATTTAAAACCAACCATAATGACAACAAATAGGCTTCCTCTGCCTCTGCTCTTCATTGTCTTGTCAAGTTCACTGTCTTGTCATGCTAAATCATCACTTTTTCGGAATAGGTATTGAGTTGGAGGGTGGCATTTTTAATTCCTGCGCTTCGCGCGCGTGCATACTGTTTTTCGTGCATACCTATTTTTCACGCGCGCTCATGGGGGGGGCCCTCTTTTACTAGCTTTGTGGGGAGCCCCCTGCCCCCAGTTCATAAAAACCGCCCCTGGCCGCACCTGGGGAGACAACGGACAAACCTCATGCTTCCTTCAATGCATGGGTAGTCCAAGTTGTTTCTTTTCACCTGACAGGGGGGATTTCCCTGGGATGGACGTAGCACGTGGAAGGAACACATTATTCCAACCAGTTCCTTTCCCCTCCATCAGGCATTATTGAGACCAGGATTACTGCATGTTTTTGTCAACCCCACCTAGGGTGTGGGCGCTGATGACGCGGAGGGAGGAACACGCCCCCAGCGCCCACAGTGACCCTGGCCTTTAGCAGCGAGTCTAACCTTTGCAGCTGTATGCGTAGCGTGACCATGTGGTAGACCTCCATCAACATGTCAGCCACCGTGGCCTCTGGAGCGTCTGTCAGGAAGTGGATGGGGAGAGGATTCCACCTGCCCACCTTGATGATGCCTGGAGAGAGAAAGAGAGAGAGAGAGATAGATTAACCTCTTCAGCTAATGTCTGAGTTCATCTGATAGCATCTTTATTGAAAAAGCAGGAATAATACGTTCCACCTTCCCTTAAAGGAGTAGTTCACCCCCAAATTGACTTTTTTTCCTATTGATTACTCATGCCATGGAGACTTGACTTTTTCGTTGCATTCCTAAGACAACAATTTGATTACAAAAAATGTACCCCCATTGATTATGGATGGGGTCTTAGTAATGCGACATATACAAAAATAATATACTGTATATATTATTGTCTCCATGACGTGAAAAAAAAAGTTAATTTGAAGTGTTACTTTATACTTCATTCTGCTGTATAACCGCATTGCTCAATGAAAGTTGGATGAGGAGGCATCTGTATATTATGTACCACGGAATAATTGACAGGTGCGCAAAAGAAAATGTAAAATGTAATGTTTTCCTCTCTTGTGTTGACAACCTTTCAGTCCATTCAACAATCATCAACCCACAAACGTGACACGTCGGTTAACAACATGAACTCTATTCTGGGCATGTCATAATAGGAGAACATTCTGCAAAAATAGCATATACTGATGTAGAATCTGCTATTGCCACGATTCAACGAAGTACGTAAATATGGGCTTAAGTGGTTAAAGTCTATAGTTGGGAATCTGAGGGACAGTGTTAGGTGAGGCATAATAATATTTTGGACAGAATTTGAACATAATAGTCCTGTAAGCTTAGATATCAGGGGGTGGGCTGGGCATCTGCCCCCCCCTCCCCCCAAGAGCAGAGAGATATCACATAATTGGCCCACTGACTTGTCTATCTTCTGAATACCAGCCTAGTAGCTCAATCACAGGCTACTGTGGCCCAGGAGTCCCACCCAAACATAAAACAACTGATACGAGCCCACAACGCGTTGCTGCCTCGACGCATTGAAATACAGGAAGAAAGAGTGATATTGCCCATTCTGACACTAACAAGGAAAGAAGAGCGAGAGAGAGACAAGAGACAGAGACAAAGAAAGAGTGCACATTCACCCACTGAGGTAATAGATAAAGGTAACTTCATTAACCCAATTTGATCCCCTTTCTCATTCCATGACATCATCCCAGTGTGGAAATCCAGGTCACAGTGAGGTCTGCCTCTCCTCTGTTTCCCAGCATAAAAGCTTTATGAAATAGAGATACTTAGAGAGAGACACAGAGATATCCCCTCCACTGCACTATATGCAACAAATATAGTCTCAACAGGTTACATC
>NC_137829.1:5029674-5074674 GCF_963921795.1 Nannobrachium achirus
CGCACACACACTGACCACTGTTAACTGTTAACTGCCTAAAGCCGTAAAATACAGGTCTGGTCCCTTCCAGTCTATAAAAGCCTTCAGACCCTTATAATTGAAATAAACAATATCTCCCAGTTAATTACTGGGCCGGGCTAATTAAAGAAAGGCCGTGGTCCTCAGCAGGCACTTTAAATACACCGCTGGGACACAAGAATGCAGGACACAATTCAAACAGGGAGAAAATAGCTGGGACTCTGTGTAATTTTGGTCATAGACCACAGGGGAAAAAATGTATAATTTAAGCCAGAAATTATTCATTTAACATAAACGCTTGTTTTAAAAAACAAAAAAAAGTATTCATTTGAGAGGAGCTGGCGGCATGAGGAAGTGCATGGCTTTGTGTGTGTGTGTGTGTGCGTGTGTGTGTGTGTGTGTGTGCGAGAGAGAGAGAGAGCTATAGCGTGCATGCACAGCATACACCGTTTCATGTGAATATTTATGTAAGTGCATTTGAGAGTGTGTAACTGTGTGTGCGTGTGTGTGTGCGTGTGCGTGTGTGTGTGTGTGTGTGTGTGTGTGTGTGTGTGTGTGTGTGTGTGTGTGTGTGTGTGTGTGCGCACGCACTGTGCGTGCATGCGCTCATGTGTGCCCTTGTGTTGGCCAATGTGTCTGTGGGTGTGGGTATATGGGTATGTTTACAATATGAGTGCATATACACACTGTTATTGAACTGTGTGAACTGTGCTCAAGTCCCTTCTGGCCATTTGTGCGCACGCCTGTGTGTGTGTGTGTGTGTGTGTGTGTGCACGCGCGCGTGTTGAGTTGAGTTGTAATGTCCCATTTCATCTTGCCTTTGAAACCCCTGGCGTGGTGTTTTTGCAGAAGACACATTGATGTGGACACAGGGCCGATGTGGCTCGCTGTTTTCCACACACACTGATGAGAGAGGGAGACCTCCCCTGATACTTGGCAAACACATTAAGGCAAAAACTGCTACTAATGACATTCATCTGCGAACCATAGCAAATGCTAGCCATACAATTTAAGAAGGCTATTTCAAGGGATCATTGGACAATAACACACTGTGTCCGTGTAACGTTTATTTTTCTAACTTGCTTAAACAGGCTGGTATTTAGACTAATAAAATCCGTGGATGCCACAAAAATGTAATTTGTGATGGTCCCTCCGTTGGCCAGCGAAGAAGGACACATGTGTCTTTTGAACACTGGCGTATGAAGGGATTAAAAAAACATTTGCTATTAAAAGCACAAAAGATTCAATCGTAGGAAAATGCTGTATATTTGCATAATAACTGAGATAACCAGTGGGTGGAAAAAGAATGTCAAGGCTAATAACACAGCTAAACCACAGGCTTATATAACAATGTCTATCTATTATACTATTGTACAAACCGTCAGAAAACCCAGTAGTATTACACCTCAGTCAATAATTCTGAAGTGTGTCATGTATCACACACAAAGAAAAGATTTTGGAATGAGTTGGAACATTTTCCGTGGATGGATTGAAATGGTTTGACTCACAAAGACCAAAAATGTGGAATTACTTTGGGTCATACCAATTAGCAACAGCATGTAGTTATTACACAGAGGGTAACAATGGACCCTCGTGGGTCAATTCTTTACACTCTTGATGCTCACAATTTTGCAGTGTGGACTAGGGTACAGTATGTGAGGGGAACTCACATGGGGAACAGTGAGGCTGAAGTCAACTGTACAGTGGGCTGCTGGAGGTAAGACAAGACTGTCACTGTAGGGCAGAAAGCTTGTATCTCCTTATTTAATTTTTTTATGTTTTGCTGTATACATTCCCTACTTCAGGGGTCTTCAACGTTTTCAGGCCAAGGACCCCTTAGTTGAGAGACAGATGAAGCAGGGACCCCCACAACCTTATCATAGATTCCATATAGTTCCATTGTTTGACAGCACAATCGTCAGTGTATTTTGGATTCATGTCAATTTGAGTTTTCAGATATTTAACCACTCGAACTGTCAATACTTAATTAACTTGACCTTTCACTCTCTATTTGGTCCACTCTTTTTCCCCTCTACACCAAAGCTCTTTGCCGAAAATAGCCGATCTACAAGCTGTGAGGTGTTGTGAGCTTGTAGATCAGCTATTTTTGGTTAAAGTTCTCAGAATATGGACACTAGGGTTCAAGAGGTTAATACAAAAAAGGAGAAAAAAAAAGTTTCTATAACTCATAGATTTGGAGGACCCCCTGTAGTAACTCTGAGGACCCCCTAGGGGTCCCGTACCCCCTGTTGAAGACCTCTGCCCTACTTCATCATTATTATTATTACAGACCTACAAGCTCTCAATGCCTCGTGATGCAAAGCGTGAGCTTGTACATCAGCTATTTTCAATAATAATAAAGATTTTGGACTTTTCCACCTGACAGCACTGAAGAGCTGCTGGCCTTGAGGCAGTAAAGGGGATTACAGGTGGCAGTGTGTTTATGAGAAGGTGAAAATATACACGCGCGCACAGTCGCACGCACGCACACACATGCGCACGTACATGCTCCTCTCCCTGTAACTCAATACAGGGAAACACAGACAGGCAGACAGGAAGACAGACAAACAAAACCACACACACAAACATGCTATCTTTAGGCAAATACCCACTTTGAGTGCAAATTAAATATATACGTATGTATCATTATACATACATTATACATACATATATATATACATATATATATATATATATATATATATATATACACAGTATATATACTGTGTACTGTATATATTTGTATTTGTATTTTTATTTGAAATGGTAATGCACAAATAGTGTCACTGTTGTTGTGTGAATGACTGCAACCACTTCAGTGGTCTTTCTGGAGAATGGGGGAGTTGCACGCTATACCATTTTCAGGCCATGTCAATAACTGCATTGCCCTCTCTAGTTCTATTGTTACCATTTTATATCAATGTGAAGCAATTTCCCCAGATGGAATTTTCTGCATACTTTAGAAACGACGGCAGTAAATGACACTGTCCTGCAAGCAGATGACTACCATGTGTGCAACAATAAATTATAGAGTTATTTTGTTGCTGCGCTTCATAAACATTCTCACACATACTGTGTACACACACGCACGGACGCACGCACGCACGCACACACATACACACAATAACACATAGACAATTAGACATACATATATTGTAAATTTAATGTAAAAAAGCGCATGCAGTTGTGAGTTACGGTAGATACTTGTGTACAGTAGTTTCACACACCCACTGTCATGGCACTGTATAAATGAAATCCAGTCTCTTTCTCTCTCTCTCTGTGTGACTCTTTCCCTCTCTTTCTCTCTCTCTCTCTCTCAAACACACACACACACACACACACACACACACACACACACACACACACACACACACACACACACACACACACACACACACACACACAGACACACACACTATTATTTTCATCTTGTGGAGAGGCCAGACTCATTCATTCCTGTCCGTCTCTTTGTTGTGTCCCTAATGACTTTCACAGGCTCTGTCTGTGTCTTAGTTGTGTTTTTCAAACATTCTTGTGCTTATGACCACTGTCAGAGCGCATGCACCGTGCACCGTGCACTGTGCGCACAGCGCGCTGCACACCGCACGCTCTTACGGCGTCTGCCCCCAAATAGATGACCTTGCATTTAGTTTGTGCACTCTTGTCAAAGCTACTCATTACACGGAGAGTGGATGTCTCCCCGCCGCCGTATACATCAGTGCAGCCTCGACCCCTCTGTTCCACGGGACATAATTCTGAGTTAGTAGTTTACACAGGGAGAGACACTTTGTGGTTGGAAAAACACCGACTGCAAATGGGCTTAGATGAAACCCTCTTCTCACTGTCATAAAGAGGCAGTCTGTCCTCCTACGTTTATTTTAATAGCAGTCTTTTAGCAGGGTTGTTTAATAGCATCTGAAGAGTTTTCGTTTGCGAAATTAGATAGCCAAGCCACCATGTGAAGGGAAAAAAAATAGTATTTCTCCTAGCACGAGCTTGTTGTTGGCATTAAAAGTAAGTAAATGGATAAACAACGGGTCTTTCCTTTGAATAAATGTTGTTGAGCTTTTGTTTTTCGGAATGGCTTTGTAGTTGTGTTTAAGTCTTTTTAATTAAACAGTAGTGACCGCATTGGCACAGAAAGACAAAAGCATCCTACAACTAGGAAGGTGGCATGCCCTAATAATGATAGCATTGTATGCTGTTTAATTTCTACCTACAGACATGAAAGAGTTGCATGGAATGTGATTACCAGTTGTGTATCATATCTACTGTCTTCCTCCCTCCTCCCTCCCTCATACACATTCATTGTCTACCTCTCTCCATCTTTCTCTCTGCTTTGTCCTAGTGTAAAACAAGTAAAGACTGAGTTGAATGTGCAGGACATAAAGGTCATACTGTGTAATATTTCAGTTAAACAAATGTTATTTTTCTTTCACTGATATATTTTTCACAATAATCATTCCACATGAATGTGTTTTTAACAGCTTCTCTAATCATTATCAAACACTATTTCGATTTGTGAGTGTCCGCCTCCGACAAAAGGTATCGGTAATGTACAGGAATTGTATTAATCTATTTTACAGTTAATAAATACAGTTTCTGATAAGTTGTTGCATCCAAAATATCCGCAGGCGCTAGGACTCTGCAGCATTCCTTTTTGAGCGGTACTTTCGTATAACACGCCAATGTGAAGGGTGGCATTTGTTCCTCTACCTAGTGGGAACTTCACGGAAATTGCACACTACGTTCATGATTTGAGGCATTTAGTTCAAAACGGACCAATGCTCCAAACTTTGGAAGCCAATCTTAGCCAATCAGGACGGAATATGGAAATCAGACAGGTCCATGTTGATGACATGACTTTAGAGTCGACCGATTTGCGTGATCTTTGGACAAGATTTGCAGGAATACTGTCAAGAAATGTGTTTTGGAAAAATCTGCCTCATGGTGGCGCTTTAACAGGCCCATGTGAAAAGGCCTTTTTTGGTTAGTTGGTTAATCTAAAGTTGGCTGCACACACACACACACACACACACACACACACACACACACACACACACACACACACACACACACACACACACACACACACACACACACACACACACACAGGGGTGATTGGATGTTGGGGAGCGGGGGGTCTGTCTTCTATCAGTATAACCAATCACAAGCGCCGAAAGCATACACTGCTTTATCATCCATTTCTAAATTAATTCTGAATAGCGACTGAAAACATAACCTTTTATGAAAAGGTTTACTAAGCTAATAAAACCAAGTGTCAAACTGATGCCATCAGGCATCGCAGTCCCCATTGAAAAATATTTTGCAGCCAGAGGAGGGGGATCAGCACCAGCTGTCGGGCCATTAATGAGAACTGCAGTTTTTATTTATTACTTCCGCATTAGCTTCATTTCCAAGAACAATAACTTGCCAATTGGTTTCAGTTCATTGTTGATGCTTATCATAGCCCACAAAAACAACAATATTTCATGATGCATGTCTATAGCGACCCTTTTTTGTCTGTTTCTCTGTGCTCCCACAATTCAATTCCCATGATGCATTTCACAGGTAAGCTGTGGCCTGGCATGCCAGTACGGTCTATGGTCACCATGATTTACATCAACCTGACTCATATTTTTGAAAGTCAAGATCACTGTGTTGATGTAAAAAACAGCAAGCAAGGACAATGGCACGGCCCGCCCGAAGGTAGCGACTAAAAGTAAGGGTTAAGCCCTTTGCACACAGGACAGTTGCGTTTTTTTCGTTTGCGGCATGAATAAAACGCATTGGATTTGGTGTGCAAGGCTGTGCGGAATCGGCGCTGCGGATCCAAAAAGGAGTCATAAAAGGAGTGATGAGTTTTTTACCGCATGCGACAAGACGCACGAATCGAACTGGTTTTCGATCGAGAAAAAACCGCACGGCGGCAGCCACTCGTCGCACGGCTAATTCGGAGCCGGTGTGCATGAGGTCACAGAGAATCATTGTTTTCTTTTCAAAAAATTATATTGTCCGTTTTATCTGTGCGGTTAAACGCGCCTGTGTGCAAAGTGCTTTAGGTTGAAGTTTTCACATTTTCTGATTTTTTTCCAGTGACATCACTGGAGTGAACTCTTCAGCACAACTCTGATAAAATGTCAGAGACAAACCTAAGACTGCTCAGTTTGAATGTTGAAAGTCACTGTAAAATCCTTTGTGTTGCCCGGACCGGGCACCCTAGGCTGCAACGCGAGTTCAAATCCCGATCCTGGCGACATGTGCTGCGTGTCACTCCACATCTCTCCCCCCATTTACAGTCCTATCAATAAAGGTATAAAAGCCCCCCCAAAAAAATCTTTGTGTATTTCGGGAGTGTATAAACTCCCAGAGTCAAACGGGTGAAGTGGTTCCTTTTGTCTATTTGTAAATGAACTAGAAGTTAAGTCTAGAGTTCAGTTTTTGAAAAAAAAAAAAGTTTTTTGAGAAAAAAAAAAAGTTTTTTTGAAAAAAAAAAAAAGTTTTGTGAAAGGTATTGGTGATGCGATGACGTGGTGTATACGGACGCTCAGCTCCCCGGGCCCTTCCCCGTCTTCTCTCTCTCTCTCTCTCTCTCTCTCTCTCTCTCTCTCTCTCTCTCTCTCTCTCCTCCGCTCAGCTCCCCTCCCCCTCCTCTGTAACTTGATACTCTGGTGACCAGTTTATGAGCACTGTCAAGATACTCCTTCAGGACTGGCTGCTCTGCGTGAGGCGAAAGGTGAAACTTTGTTAAATTGAAATAAATGCGGTTCAAAGAGTGGCATGTTTAAAATGTGGACAGTGCAAAATTTTCACGCTTGTTCGACGTGGTGGCTATGTTTGTGAGAGGTGTTGTGAGAGAATGGAGCTAAACATTCTGTTTGAGAATTGCCACCACTTTGTGTTTGCTGAATTGTATGTATTAGATTTGCGTATTACAGTATTAGTTAATAGTATTAATGTTATTTGTGACTGACCGTGGGCCTGAGCAGCAGAGCTGTGTGAATAACCCAGGGCCAGGAGAGCCGTCTCCACCAGCTGTGAGAACAGGATGTCTTTCCTGACCAGGACAAACTCAGCGTGCTCCTCTCGTCCCTCGGCCTCCGCCTGTACACCTCCATCTGACTGCTCCACCACACAGAAGACTGGGATCATCAGACCTGGGGGAGAGGGAGAGGGAGAGGAGTCAGAGGGAGAGGGAGTCAGATACAGAGGAACAAGGGAGATACGGAGCAAAATACTTTTAAGCCCTTGCTTACACCAGTGGTTCTCAACCTGTGGGTCGGGACCCCCAGGGGGATCCCCAAATTATTTTGGGGGGTCCCCAGAAAACCAACATAAAGTGTAAGTGTATAGAGGGTATAGACTGCACATTTCTAAAGTGACAATAATTGAAGGACTTGTTAATACCTCTACAATGACAAATTGTCAAAGATTAGAGACAGAAATTGTGAAAATAGACGATCAACATGAGGCGTTGTGAGCATGTAGATCTGCTATTTTCACAATAGAACCGTGTTATACAAAATGTAATGTCTCAACTCTTAGTGCTCGTCATGGTGGGAGGTCCCCAGTTAAAATATGACGGGGGTCACGGCCTGAAAAGGTTGAGAACCACTGGCTTACACAACACTACTGAATAACATCTGGTTTGTGCTTATCATGGATCAAGCTTGTACACGGTTCATAATAATGCCGATAAGCGCTCCAGTTATTTTGCGTTTTTTTCTGGAAAGGGAAACGAGACAACACAAAAGCTTGTCAGTGAGTGAGTAAATAATGAGAAATACGACTAATATCGTCACTGTCAGGCAGAAACCTTGTATCTCCAAGTTTCAAGTTTTTCTTTTTTAATTTAAAGGACAACTTTAGTTTTTTACAACAAGGGTTCATATTTTAGATTGTAATTAAAGCATATAAAAGATGAGTGTTAAAATTATTTCATTTACTTCTTTC
Source organism: Nannobrachium achirus (assembly GCF_963921795.1). NCBI lineage: Eukaryota > Metazoa > Chordata > Actinopteri > Myctophiformes > Myctophidae > Nannobrachium > Nannobrachium achirus. The sequence continues at coordinate 5,037,646 of NC_137829.1, forward strand.
TATTGTTTTAGAGATTCTTATTTCAGTGGTTGGGGGCATGCGTACAAGTGGCTAAATATGTAATTTTACACAGAATAAGCCCATTCCCAAGATACAACGCAACCTTTCATGGTTGGATGTGACTTATGGGGGCTAGAAGTGTTACTGTAAATAGCAATAAAGAAACTGCTGGCTTATTGTGTCTAAAAAGACATATTTAGCCACTTGTACGCATGCCCCCATGCGTACGCATGCCCCACATTTTAGCGTGGTAAACGCGATAAAACAATAGAACGAAGCAAATGAAAACATTTTAACACTCACTTTTTCTTTTCTCTAATTACGATCTAAAATATGAACCCTTGTTGTAAAAAAACAAAGTTGTCCTTTAAGCCCTACTTCATCATACAGAAGTGTCACACAAAAGTAAGTGAAAACAGCAGATCTACAAGCTTGGAGAGAGAGAGAGAGAGAGAGAGAGAGAGAGAGAGAGAGAGAGAGAGAGGGAATCAGATAAACAAGCTTGTAGTTCTGACAACGACGATATGGAAGTTCCCAGTAGAATTTCCAATGTATTATGAGCATAAGTGAACATAATGTATGTCATCATAACAGATATGCAAAGCTTGTTCAAAAGGCTGTAAAACAATGATATCAACCACTATTCCCAGCAGGGTGTTGATACAGAAGAGGAATTATAACATCTAACTATTAATTTAGCGAATGTCTGACCGCCTGTATGTCTGCTGACATCACTGATACTAAACAGTGTCACCGCCATGGTAGTCTCGCGCAGCCAGACAACTATTCCACAATCTCTGAATGCTATATAGAGTCTGGAACAGCAGCTCCCGAAAGGCGAGTAATGGAAACGGGCATTACCGTCCAAATTTGGAGATCAGCATGCTGACATCACTGATGCTAAACAGTGTGGCCACCATGGTAACAGCCGCATGCTGAAACAATGCCCAAATTTGGAGATGTCTGTCGGCATGCTGACATCACTGATAATATACAGTGTCACCACCGCACCATGGCTGTCTGTCTGCACGCTGACGTCACTGATAATATACAGTGTCACCACCATGGCTGTCTGTCTGCACGCTGACGTCATAGTACTGACATCACAAACTGATACAACGGGTATTGCACAACTGGACGTCAATGATGACTGTTCTGCCCAACGGGAACCGGACTGAGTTCTCCAGCATTACTTCTGAGACTCCTACATTCAATCCCTCATATACTGTGAGTGTGCAATGCATGCCCCCGGGCACAGGACTAGTGCATATAAATAAAGAAATATGTCAGATGGCCCAAAAGCGTCAAAATAAGCTAAAGTAAGGTCTTAACCCATTTAGACCTGAGGCCGATTATAAAGGAAACAAATGACAGACGATGAGCTGCCTACAAGTCAGTTAACTGGTTCATTTTCAAGGAAAATATATGCAAATTGAGAACCCTGTGAGAGCTAGGGTGGATTTTCAGGAAATACTCGACAGCCATGGCAGAGCCAACCTGCAACCTCCTGCCACAAGCACAATGTGGACAAAACACAATGGTTGTAAATTTAATCTCATGTTGGACACGATTTAATCAATTGCAGAGAAATGTTTGCAGACTGAGAATGGTTGTATTAGGCCGAACAACGTATTACTGAACACCCAGAACAGTCTTCATCAACAACATGGTACAATTTGGATAGATACCGGTATGCCATTTATGGACCATCCCAAGTTTGTGTAAATGGTGCATTTATATAGCACCTTTATCCAAAGCGCTTTACAGAGATTGTGCATTACATTCACCCATTCACACACATGGCAGAGGAAACCATGCTAGGCCAACCTGCTCACCGAGAGCAACAGGGTTTCTCTACCGCTGATCCACTGTTGCCCCTGTGTGTCACCTGTGTTCTGTACTGATGTCATAGACATGCTGGGTAAAGCCTCCATAGGCTATACTGTGACAATGAGAACTGGACTCAGTACTCGCACAATGGATATGGATACTGATACTCATATCAGATAATGGGCCGCTGAGTACTTTTTTAAAGAATTTAAGCAGCAAAGCGCCGGAAATGCATGAACTAATCTGATGAAGGGTACAGTGACATAAGGACAACTTCAGAGTTTTGACCCATTAAGACCTTTAGGCTGAGTATAGAAATACCCTCTAAATCAGTAGTTCTCAAACTTTCTTGTGCCAAGGACCCCAAATTGATATAGATATGTGGACCCCCATCTGAAAATGTTTCGTATCAGGGACATCCAGAAAAGAATCTAAATTATGCACATTTTTCAAACACTTTCAAGATTTTTCAAACATTTTCAAAAATAGCAGAAGTGCAAGCTCGCTGCGAGCTTATAAATCTGGTGTATATGGTGTATAGCTTGAACATCGGTGTATCTAAACCAATGTTCAAAATCCTAAGAGTTTTGTGAAAAACATATGTTTCTATATATCGTCACTGTCGGGCAGAAACCTTGTATCTCCAAGTTTAAAATTTTAAAATGTTTTCGCAAAGTAAAGCACTGCTTCATCATACAAGGCCATCGCACAAAAGTAGTGAAAACAGCTGATCTACAAGCACACAACGCCTCGCGGTGCGAGGCGTTGTGTGCTTGTAGATCGGCTGTTTTCACTAGTTTAAATCATTTAAAAATGATAAATACAAAACAAACGGTTTTGGACATACAAGATTTCAACCCGACAACGACAATATACAGTATAGCTAAATATGGCTGATTTGTTTTTCCAATCTTTTCAAAGTTTTCACAGAATATCCCACGCAGCCATGATGGCAGCTCTCCTGAAATCCTGCCCCAGCATCCCTGCTCTTTTGGCTCTGTGTGCTGAAACCATTCCCTCCTCTCCAATATCAGCCTTTTTTCCTAAAAGGCTTTTGGTTTTTGGCCACCTGTCGACTGGCAATTAATTAAAGCCCTCAAAAGAATTGATGGACTGAGAGCATTAGGCACCGTCCCAGCACTAATAATACAGAGCACAGCAATGTGCAGGACCACACGCGTGGACACACACACACACACACGCACGCACGCACGCACGCACGCACGCACGCACGCACGCACGCACGCACACACACACACACACACACACACACACACACACACACACACACACGCGGTTCATTACACATATATTAAATAATACAATACAAGAACAATACTCACGCATACCTTCTTATCCCTGACACACACCATCACAGTACATGGAAACATACATAAACACATGCACGAACCTGCGCTCGCGCGCGCGCACACACACACACACACACACACACACACACACACACACACACACACACACACACACACACACACATGCAATCTATACACGAGGTGCTGCAACCCCCCCCCCAATCCGTCCCCTTGTTTTAATCAGTCAATTCCTATATTTCTATTTCCTTCACATTAATCAGCCTGCTCCCAGTCCTCCTGGCTCTCATGGAGTGAATTACACACTGGAGCGCCGTGCCAATTCAAGTAAGTGAATTTCCCCCAACAGGGAAATATAACTGTCAACACAGAATGGCTCCCTCCAACCATCACCCCCCCCCCCCCCCCCTTCTATCTTTACTCCACTCTCTCTCTCTCTCTCTCTCTCTCTCTCTCTCTCTCTCTCTCTCTCTCTCTCTCTCTCTCTCTCTCTGTCAGCCTTATCATGGTGTCTCTTCTCTCTCGCCCCCTGCCTGAATCTGGCTCGATCCGATGTTGCCTCAAACCTCTAATCCCCTTTCTATGTATGTGGATGAAGGGATGAGAATATTAGAGAAGCTGTGATGTGTGTCTGCGAGTGAGCGTGTCTGCGAGTGAGTGAGTGTGTGTGTGTGTGTGTGTGTGTGCGCACGCACGCACACGCGCGCGTTTGTGTGGCCCCCTCCCCATGGCAGCAGTGTGGTTTGGAGGAGACACGTTGTGTTTCCTCTCTTCAAAGACAACCCGTCATTATTACAGGCCAACCATCCACCCCATCCGCTCCGCGCAGGAAACTCCTCCTCTCACTGCCCCCCCCCCCCCCCCCCCCCCCCCGTCACTGCTAGTCACATGCAGAACTTTGTGAACGTGATTGTATGTTTCTTGTTTCTACCTTCATTTCGTCACTGTCGGGCAGAAACCTCATATCCACAATTCTCCATATTTCAATGTTTTGATTGTTTTGCAGATTAATGCACGTCGCCTTACAAGAGCAGATCTACAAGTTCACAACATCGCAATATGGGTCACCCATTCTAAAGATGGGATTTATGGCTCTTTGAAGAGAGCCGGATCTCTGGGATCCGTTCCTTTCAAAGAGCCGTTCATTTTAGTTACTTTAGTTACTTTGTAGATTTTTATTATAATTACAAATAACTTCAACCTTATATACATTTTGGCCATATATATTATATATATATATATATATATATATATATATATATGCATAATGAGTACTTTGGTACTTAGTACATTTCGATATACTAATACTTTTGCACTTTTTACTCAAGTACATTTTAATTCAGAACTTCGACTTGTGGCAGAGTATTTCTACATTGCAGTACTTAAGTTAAGAATTTTTTAACTTTTCCCACCACTGTTCATTTTAGAAAGGAACGGCTTCCCTACTGCGAACCGGTGCCCATCGTTCATTTCAAAGAGCCGTTCAAAAGACTCGATTCGTTCGCGAGCATCCCACCTCAAATGATAGATGATGAGGTAAGTTTATCACAAAGCTTCTGTTACTCTACCAAGTATCACAAAATCCCATGAGGAACTGTACACTTAAAAACCAAAAAGTTGTATATCTACATGAAATCCAATGTTTCTCCAACTGAGAGCCACTGAATTGTATATATTTACATACTATATGCATATAAAAGTGTATAAGCAAGTATGTTTTCATCACATATATAATAGCTACCTGTGGTGCAAAAGCAGCAAAATAAATGATATTGTATGACTTCAATACTACAAAAATAAAGATTTGTGCTAAATGGGCTGACTGACAAATAAGGTAATGTTACACCATATACATAACTACTATACTGGCAAAATAACAAGAAAATTGAGCGTATGTATTCATGCTCTCATTCCACCATCGTTTCTAGGAATTCGTGAGATTCTTGATTCCACACACAGCAGTTACAGTAACACAAACAGACAGATACAGGCAGACGTCTGCGCTCCTTCTCGCCCTCTGGCTCCCATTCGCCCTCTCTCTCTCTCTCTCTCTCCTCTCTCTCTCACACACACCCTCACTCTCTCTCTCTCTCATTCACAATCTTATGAATGCAGGGATCGATAGCCTAGAGTGAGCAGTATAAATCATGTTTATATGGCACTAGCTCCTTTATTTTGTAAGTCCAATGTTATACAGTTCCCACCAGACTTATAGATTACACTGACACAGTACAGTATAAACTAATATAAAATACAAACTCTGAGCTTTAACCCCATTTACTGTAGGCCTAGAATTATTGAATGCTTTAACCAGTGAAAAATAGCAGATCTACAAGCTCACAGCGCGGCACCGAGTGCCGCGCTGCGAGCTTGTAGATCTGCTATTTTTGAAAAAGTCGTGAAAATGTGTGCAAATCTTTGAATATACTGTATGTATTTTCAAAGCGAACGTTTGTAACTCAAATTTTGCTTCTGGGTGGTCCATGGAACTAGATATTTTGAGATGGGGGTCCGTGGCCAAATACATGTCATTTTGGGGGTCCTTCACATGAAAAGGTTTGAGAACCACTGACATAGTAGTCTCTCAAGAACAGACTAACTGAGCTCCAGTTAAGTGAAAAGGACCTTTTCTTTGACGATGGCTGGCCAGATTGCTGACATAGAAACATAGGTTTTTCAAAAAACCTTAGAAGGATTCAAAAGATACAAATTTTCAAGATTTTTCAAAAATAGCAGATCAGCTATTGGTGCCGCGCTGTGAGCTTGTATATCTGCTATTTTTCAATAGTTAAAGCATAAAATAATGATACACAATAATGTGTACCCGTTAAGCCCCACTATAGTCCACCGTACAACACAGCACTGGGAATGGATCTATCCAAAACACAATGGGCAGATATCAAATATGTTCTGTGGGTATGGTAAGTATAATAGGGACTGAAATTCTTGAATTCTTGAAATGCTTGGTGAATATGGCCATGGCTAATGTGTGCGTTTGTGTGCTGAAATTGCACAAACCTGATCTTTATACACACGCAACAATATGAGAAGATATATTTTTCGGTTCCAAAATGCAATCTGTCCAATTTAGAAAACAATTGCTACCTGATGTTCATTACTTGTTATTTTGAAAAACGTCACATTTCCTTAAATGTTACGAGGGGTGTAAAGATGGCGTAATGTTAGTATACACCGGTATGCATCAGGCCAGCAATCAATATTCTAAAAAGGCATGGAAGTAAACTTTGGAAGTAAAACTATACCAGAAAAACTCAGTCAGATATGAAATTCTCGCTCTGTCTTCTCTAGAGCAGTGGTTCTCAACCTGTGGGTCGGGACCCCCAAATTATTTTGGGGGGTCCCCAGATGATTAACTTAATGTGCAAGATTGTTTTCTCACTCAACAGTAAACAAACCAACATAGAGTTTAAGTGTATAGAGGTTATCTGCACATTTCTAAAGTGACAATTTAACTCATACAGTGCCATCCGGCCACAAGGGGTGCTAGAGTGCCAGAAATGTATCCATAGACCTTCTTTATAGCTTTCGTCGACCCTCTCCCAACTGGCTTGTGTTTTCACTCCAGTCAATGCTATGGGTGTCGAGAGGAGGAAGCTAGCTGACACGTAGCCAAAATGCTAACCCATTTAGAAGCCCGATCTAAAGCTATTTCAGCCGCAAAAAACTTTCTCTTTGGGTCTGGGGACACAATCCGGAGAAAATCCTGTCTAAAGATGTGATTTATTATTGGAGTGGGCGGCGCGATTTGGCCGTTAGCGCGAATACGGCAGGTGGATGGCCGAGTCTAAGTCCCGGCCAAGGATGGACGTCTAGACCGGGGCTTCGTTGAGGCCTCCGATAAAATAATTCATTTTATTAAATATCCCGGACATGTTCGGGATAGGCACCCTGGAATACGTCACGCCGCCTACAATGAACATTCGGTGAACATTGGGGGGGGTCTAAACTTTATTTTAAACCATTTTCAATGGAATAAATCGTCGGAGCATCTAGCGTCTCTCGTTGGTGAGCGCTGGGCGAGCCGGGACCACCCACGTTGCTCCAAGCAGCTCGGGGTAAGTAAAATAGCAAATAAAAAATTGTTTTTGATCCAGAATATCCCGAACATGTTCGGGGTGTGTGTGTGACGTTGTGTGTGTGTGTGGGGGGAGGGGGGTCCCCCAGTTAAAATATGATTATTTTGGGGGTCGCAGCCTGAAAAGGTTGAGAACCACTGCTCTAGAGCAATGTTTCTCAATCTGTGAGTTAGGGGCCTAAAAACGCTTTAAGTCACAATGAAGAATGAAAAAACTATTTTTGTATGAAACTTGTATGCTCACCTCCCAGGGTCCTCTGTGGGGCGCCGTTGAGGCGCAGGCGTGGCCCCGTGGGGCTCCCGTTGAGCTCCAGGCGGCCTTTCTTCCCCGGGGGAGGGAGGCTGGCGAGGTCGGGGCTCCCGCCCCGCCTCTCAGGACTGTCCTGCATGATGGGGCTCTCCGCACCATGCTCCATCCCCCTCCACACACCTGGGGGAACACCAGCCAGAGGGAACGGGTCTGAACGGACACAGAGAGGAAGAGTAGAGACAAACAGAGGAAAGATAGAGGTGAAAGAGAGGTTGAGGACAATGTAAATCCATACACACACACACGGCCTACACAAGTAATACATGTCACTCGGTTGTACGGTTTTCAATTGTAGAATCACCAAACGGTACATACAGGCCTCTCAGAAGCAGCAGAAGTGGGACGTGGACTGTTAGCTCTCACATGAAGATATAACAGGGGGGTGATGTCATATGCAGACACCCAATCAGCCACGAACCCACACAGAGATGACAGACAGACAAACGTTGACGACAGCGGAGTGGATTGAGCTACGCTAAAAACCCAGAGAGTTAGAAACAAGGGCTTATCGACAAACCTTTGAGAGAGAGAGAGAAAGAGAGAGAGAGAGAGAGAGAGAGAGAGAGAGAGAGAGAGAGAGAGAGAGAGAGAGAGACGTTCTGCATCAGTGTTTGCGGAGAATGTAAACTGGCCAATGTGGGTAAGAGGGGGTTGTGCGGCGTGGCTTACGTGTAGTTTAGTGTGGGTGGTGAGTGTGCGTATACATCAGTGTGCTTGTCATGTGGGCACGTGAATGGCGTGCCGTGCATGCACCTTTTTTCCCCCCCGCACACGCGCACGCACACGCACACGCACACGCACACGCACGTGAGAACACAGACCTCAAGTGTCCCCTGATAAGGGAGCGTCAGCCAAACGGCTAATATGGGTAATACCATTAGAAAATCTGCCAGGCCAGACAGGGGGACCTCTGCCAAGTACCAAAGAGCATGCAGCTCGCCCAGGCCAAATGGACTGCTCGTATTTACATACGAGTCCCCAGACACCACCTGCCAGCATGTGTGACCCGGACCCGCACCACGGAGAAAGAGAGAGACAGACAGACAGACAGACAGACAGACAGAGAGAGAGACAGAGAGATCAGGGGGGGGGGGGGGGGGCTTCTGGGGTAATGAAAAATGGAATTTAAAAATGGAAAATGGTGAGGCGAAACAAGAGAGGGAGAGCATGAGAGAGAGAGAGAGAGGATTTTGTATTAGAGTATGGAAATTGAGTTAGCGACCAGATTTTGAATGGAAAAACAACAGAGGGGTCAGTGTACTGAGTGACACTGGCCTGCAAATCAGCAAAACGAATGAGGGCGAATCCATGGTTAATGTTTGAGTGTGGCATATTCTCAGTGCTTGATTAGTACCCCCCCCCCCCCACCACCCCAATGACCCCCTCACTCCCCGACTCCCACCACAACCCCTTGCCTATTTAATAGTTTTTACAGCTCTTTCTGCTCTTGCCCACAAAGACGATGCAGTCCCAGTTGTCTCTTCATTTCTCTTTCCTCCTCTTTGTATCTCTTGCTCCATCTCTCTGCCCTTACATCCTTTATATCCGTTATTATCTCTCCCCTATCTCTCTCTCTCCTTAGCTGGCGGGGCATCATATCTCTTTTCTCTACTAATTCTGAAAAAACACCCACTACCACGAGTCCTCAACCACACACACACACACACACAAAAAACCTCTTCCCCCAATCTGAGAAGAATTAAGAACTAGGGAGACCTCTCAAAATGAAAAATAAATTAAAAACATTAGCCTTGGGGTTAATTTAAAAAGTGTGGAAACGAAGGGACCAGAAAATCGCAAGTGGCAAATCTGAATAAGACCAGCACGGAAAGAAGGAGAAGAAGAAGAAAAAAAGCTAGCTGATAGAATGAAGCTGAGGAAAGCGTGTTTGGGTGTGAGCTAAGACAGTGGTAGCTATAATTCAAATTGTGACTTCAACAATGCTAACAGCAATGGCGAAGAACAAAGGAGTATAATGAGACATTGAATTAATTGCTGGCTGCTTGTGACAATAAAATGCAGACAATGTTCAACAAGCAGCTCTTGAGGCCCTCTTCAGTATTGATGTAAACCTCGGGAAACATCTGCTACACCCCCCCCCCCCTCTCCCTCCCCCCCAATAGCTATCTGGCCAACTTCATTTCACAGAAGGAGTGGCATGTGAAGACAAGATGAGTAGGGGTTCTGGTTCTGCACAACTTTACACACTATAGCAAGGTGCATGAAAAAATCAAACCAAGTTTGAAGTGAGTGGTGGTGAGTGGTGTGTGTGTGTGTGTGTGTGTGTGTGTGTGTGTGTGTGTGTGTGTGTGTGTGTGTGTGTGTGTGTGTGTGTGTGTGTGTGTGTGTGTGCGCGTGTGTGTGTGTGTGTGTGTGTGTGTGTGTGTGTGTGTGTGTGTGTGTGTGTGTGCGTGTGTGTGCATGGCCGTGTGTGTGTAGCAGTTCATTTCAGGGTTGCACGTGTGTGTGTCTGTCTGTGTGTGACTCAACAGCGCCACTTGGTCACCAGCGGTATTGCAGCTCAGGCTACAAACTAAGTAACATAGGGTGCGTTCGGAAATGCGCACTCAAAGCACTGGTGTGCCATGTTGTCGTTCGTTTATTCGGTGCACTCAGTGCCGTGTCGTTCGGAAATCCAGTGCACTGTGCACCGGGTGTGCTGAGTGCACGCACTGAACGGCTCTACTCAGAAGATGGGATTTGGCAGTGTGGTGCCAAATCCCAGAAAGTATACCGGTATGTGAATATAACCTAATTTATATGTTCACAACAGCAATAGATTGGGCCTTCAAGTTCAGTGAAAACAGACAGAAAAGTTTCTTTATTTTTATTATTTGCATGTATTAAACCATTCTCTCTGCAGAAAAGAATTGCTGGATTTTGGAGTCGCAAATATAATATATTGAATTATATATTATATATATATATATATATATATATATATATTGAGAATGTGGCTCTACTCAGAAGATGGGATTTGGCAGTGTGGTGCGCCAGTGCGGTGTTTTGATTGGTTGGTTTTCATGGCCATGTCTCGAGCGCTTCTCAGCTTTGAACAATGGAGGAAATGATAACAAAATGCACCATTTGCGGCTTTTGGGGTTTATTGTTACACACGCATCAAAGTGTAAACTAACAGCAGGAAGGCCAACGTTATGAATTAAATTACCTTTCAATAGCAACGTTACGTTAGCAACTGCTGCTGTTCAGGAGGTTTTCCTTCAGAGTTCACAGTGAAAAAGCAAACAGCTGCCCCTTAACTGGTCGTTTCGTAAATAAGCCACACTGAGTGCACTCTACAACGTCACCGCCCTCTGCACTCACTAAACTGAGAGCAGAGCACACCCGGTGTGTGCATTTCTAAACGCACCCAGAGATAGATAGTACCACAGGGACAAAGTCACTGACGGTGTGACCACCGCTCAAAAAGTAAAACTGGATGGAAGAAAATGCTTGTAACACTTGCAAGTATTGTGAACAAATTCATTGTGAAAGCCAATGTGTGGAAGTCAAGTCAAGTGAAGGGCCACCAGAAAGGTAACATTGTGGACACCATTTGATTTGAGCGAATGGGTTAATATGAGAGAATAATCTTCTCCTCTCCAGCAGGTCCTAACCTGAACCTTCTGACGTCTTATCATGAGTGACGATCCCTATCGAGGCTCACCGACATCTCACCATCGTACAAGACACACACACACACACACACACACACACACACACACACACACACACACACACACACACACACACACACGCTCGCGCACACACGCACGCACGCACGCACGCACGCACGCACGCACGCACACACACACACACACACACACACACACACACACACAATAAACGCACCTACAATTACACACCCTCTCACACACACAAACAAACGCTCATTATCAGCCTCTCACCAAGGCAGGCACACACACACACACACACACACACACACACACACACACACACACACACACACACACACACACACACACACACACACACACACACACACACACACACAGCTCAGCATCTCTCCATCTTGCTACACACATCCTGTGTGCCACTTGCAATTTTTTGGAGGGCATTGACGCAAGAGATAAATTGTTGTTGTCCTGTTATGCTTCTTTTTTTTGTCTCCTATCCTGTGTGGCGTCTGAAAGTTAATATCTACAACCTCATAGCTCATCCAAACCCTTATTAGCTTGTTTAGAGGTAAAATTTGTGATACAAACACTTAACATATGTTGTTGTCGGGTGGAAACCTTGTATGTCCAAAACCGTTCGTTTTGTATTTATCATCTTAGAAATGTGTGTAGTAGATCTGCTATTTTCACTATTTTGTTGCGACAGTCTTGTATGATGAAGCAGGGCTTTACTTTACGAAAAAGCTTACAGATTTGAAACTTAGAGACACAAGGTTTCTGCCTGACAGTGACAATATGGTTACAAAACACTAAAAGTTAATTGCAAGTGAAGATGATTGACTTCACTCTTGTTAGAAGAACTAAATAGACAACAGATTAAATTTTTGTATATATTTGCACTGCCTATAATGTTGCTACCAGCTGTATTGCACTGTATAGGCCTGTGACAATAAACCAACTTGAATCTTTTAGTAATAGGTTTGTTTACTTGTTTGTAATCATTGGAGTAAACATATGTTTGCTTTATTACGATAAGAAAGCATCGATCCAAAAAGCATTTGTATCTTCAACTTAAACTCTTTAAGAAAGTATAATGTGAATATAACCTAATTTATATGTTCACAACAGCAATGGATTGGGCCTTGAAGTTCAGTGAAAACAGACAGAAAAGTGTCTTTATTTTTATTATTTGCATGTATTAAACCATTCTCTCTGCAGAAAAGAATTGCTGGATTTTGGAGTCGCAAATATAATATATTGAATTTGAGAAGGTGGCAGTGACCATTACTGTAAATATGAATGTGTGATCCAGACAGAAGCAGCATGCAGTGTATGGAGAAGAGTATGGTCTCATCTTGTCTCAGTGTTGTCTCCAGACTCCAGGACAAGGGTGTCCTGGCCTCTCTTTCTGTCTGTCTGTCTGTCTGTCTGTCTGTCTGTCTGTCTGTCTGTCTGTCTGTCTGTCTGTCTGTCTGTCTGTCTGTCTGTCTGTCTGTTTGTCTGTCTGCAGCTGTAGGATCTGATCTGGTTTCATCTTTGTCTGAATAAACTCACATAACCAGTAGTATCCAGCAAAGCTATCACAGACCACTGACTGATCAGTGTATTGGTTAGTTCTCCTCCTTTCTTTCTTTGTCTTTTCTTTCTTTGTATTGTCTAATAGACAGGGTGTGGGACTATAGTTGTCCAGGTATCACAATTGTTTTGTACATAAATCACCATGGCCACACACTGATAAATGCTAATCCATTTTATACAATTATTATGGGTGTGTTGGGTGATAGCTTGTGCCCTAAAGACACACTTTAGGCAAGTGTAGGCAAAGACGTGATAGCTTCTTATGACCAAAGATAATTTATCAATGGTTCTGATGGTAAATGAAGTCATTTAAAGCATTTAGCAATGCAGATATGCTGTGGTTAATTACTCGATAGGGGTGTCTTTGTACATCCTACATAGCAGCCCACGTCCATCTGCAGTACAGTACTCCTTGATAAGGCTGAAGATAGTAGAGCCAGTTAATAGAGAGACGATAAGAACAGTTACCAATTTAATGTCTTTTTTGATAACACCAAGGGTCGGGCCATATTTCTCAACATACTGCATTGCTTCTCTGAAGCAACTTTAAGGAGCTGCTATCACATCCTGTATTATTACTTCAAAATCCCTTATTTCTGCTGTGGCTAAGGGTCACGGAAAAACACTAATGTATGTGCCCTTCAGGTTTTCTAAGCCAACATTTTCTTTGATAGTACGATATCATCAAGATTTAAAGATAAGCTACTATCATATTCCACATCATTACACGTTCTAGACATAACAAATACGTAGCAGGGGCCAAATACGAGATTGCAGAGGAAAATGCAGACACACCCAGAAAAATAGAAGAGTACAAACACAACAGCAAAACACACCTATAAACAATATGTCGAGCTCAAAGACGTAAACACACACAAACAGAGGCTAACGTGTAATTCAAAGCCAGTCTAAACTCTACAAATCAGACAGCTGACAAACACTGATTGGTACTCCCATCCGTTTCAAAGACATATACGGTATAATGACTGCTGTAAAGAGTGCAAAGTAAGGGCTACGGCAGAGGGATTGGAACTTCACTATGAACACTGTTTTCCCAATTTCCATTTTTCTTATTCCCCGTCGCCAGCAGATTCTGTTTTCTCCCCCTTTCCTCCTTATCTGCATACTCTCATTCATTCTGTCTATTTGTTTTTTATTCATCGTTTTATCCGTTCTGCTTTTAGCCTTCTCCAAATGAAATCTGCATGGGTTAGAAACATTTCTTCAGGCACTGAAGTTGCATCCAACTTTCAGATTGATTATGCGCTAGACACTTGACTTCCCAACAAGCTCTTATTTATTTTACATTTATTCAACCAGGATAGTCACCGATTGAGATGAAAATCTACTTTTTAAGGGAGTCCAGGCCGAGACAGGCAGCAGCATAATTAAAAACACAGCTACAAACAGAAAACATAACTCTGTGTGTCGAGAGCTCACTCTGTCAGCGCTGTAAAATCGACGCCAGCCTACGTAAAGCGACATGTTTCGATGAGATTTACGTAGGCTGGCAATGATTTTCCAGCACATGAGACGGCAGGCTCTTGACGCACAGAGAACATAGTATTGTGTCAGATTTCCATGAATGCCCCTCAAATGGAATCATATAGGATTCACATTATAGGCAAAATTGCCCTTTTAAGTGTAATGTACAGTAGGCTGACGAATAAAAAGATTCATTGACCATTGTTGTAGAGTGATTACTGTTGTTAAGGAGCAATGCAGAGGAAACCTGTGTAAAGTGGAGATGGTGTATTAGTCTCCCCCATCCACACACACTCCACGCAGTCAACAGTCTTATTAACACACAGATGTTTGAAATAGGACAGACATTTCAGAAAGTTAGGAGTTACGATCAAAAAAGTAACAATAACTTTGTTTGTTTCTTTGACTTGTGCTTCGCAAAAATAACTGTACTCAAGACTATAAACTATAACTATATAAACCCTTTGAAAAACAATAAAATACATTACAATAAACCAGAGGAGAGGACTAAAACCATTAATGTTATCCCCCTCCAAAAAAGGTGGTTAAAAAGAGGGGAACACTTACATATAGTATTGTCTGCACTGCTGCTTCTCAGTGTAATGGCTACCTCGGCATAACATTTACTGTTGGTAGATATGACACTAGTACTACTAATACATGGTTGTGCTCTTTCGCATGCAAACCAGGCCCAGAGAGAGAGAGAGAGAGAGAGAGAGAGAGAGAGAGAGAGAGAGAGAGAGAGAGAGAGAGAGAGAGGGGAACAGACAGACAGAGAGACGCACACGCACACGCACGCACGCACGCACGCACGCACGCACGCACGCACGCACACACACACACACACACACACACACACACACACACACAGAGAGAGAGAGAGAGAGAGAGAGGGCCTGTGAGGTCATTATTAACATTGATAGTGAGAATGAATAGGGAAATGTCCACAGACAGATAGGCTGGTCTACCAACTGAAGATCCACTTTTATAGCAGGGCTATCATGGTGTTGACTAATGTTCGGCTCTAGAATTCTGATAAAACATGCAGGGAGGGGGATATTAGACACATTATACACACGCATGTAGGCTAAAGACTGACATTTTTTGGACACACACGCACACGCACTCACTCACTCACTCACACACACAAACACACGCACTCACACACACACACGCACGCACGCACGCACGCACGCACGCACGCACACACACACACACACACACACACACACACACACACACACTGACACACACTCACACAGCCTGCAGTGTCTACACACAAGGTGTGCAGTGAAAGTGGGACGTAGGCCGCATTGCTAATAACGAAGTGCCGAATCATCAAATGAACTTGAATCCAGCACATGTCGGCACTCCTCTCCTCCATATGGTGGAACATTACTCATAGATTTATCAAAGCAGACGGGACGTTCATTAGCCTATATCTTGCACCTCCACATATATAAACGCACGCACGTTCAAGACTCAGAGCTGAGGGCCTCGCTCTATAATTTACGGTTCTACAGAATGAAAAAGGTCTGAAAACAAAATGGAGGGGCAAAATTAAACTTTTTTTTTTATGTGACTGTTTATGAGTAAAATGATTGCTCCAAAGGAAGATTACATTATTGTGGAATTTATTGTTTATGGCCATCAGATGTGTTACTGGGAGAGCACTGTGATGTGGTGAGGCGGGTAGAGCTGGAGTGAGGGGGCGAGAGACCTTTATGGCAAGCACACATGCACGCTAATATTGCGCAAATGTTGTGCTCCACACAGAGCATGCCCACCCTGGCCCGGGCTGCACCAACCAACCACTGGAACACACAATAACATACTGGTGTTAAAGGGGACTCTTTCTCTTTAATCGCTGTGGTGGAAAGTAACTAAGTACATTTACTTAAGTACTGTACTTAAAGGGGAAGACCACCCATTTTCAATATTGAACTATGTCATTAATATAACTTATTGTGTGAGGAGTTGTGTGGAAATAGAAAAAAAACGGTGTGATGTCATCAAGTTGTACTTTACAATACAAACCCCAAAATCAATCTTCCAGTTCTAGGCAACACAGAAGGGGGGGAACTTTTTTTTCTATTTCCACACTACTCCTCTAAGGTAAATTAATGACATAGTTCAATATTGAAAATGGGTGGTCTTCCCCTTTAAGTACAGGTTTGAGGTACTTTACTGGAGTATTTCCACATTTTTATACTTTTACTTCACTTCATCTCAGAGTCAAATATTGTAGGCTACTTTTCCTCCACTATAGGGGCCTACAATTATTTGAAAACTTTAGTTAGGCTAGTTACTTTTTAGATTTTGATTAATATTGCAAAACATTAACCACTTCAGCCCTATATATGTTTTGGCCATTTGAAAATAGCCGATCTACAAGCTCACAGTCACAAATGCATCACGATGCATTGTAAGCTTGTAGATCTGCTATTCTCAAAAGATTTGTATAAATGTTATACATTTGAAAACTTGTGAAATGGTCTGGTGCATTCTGCGTAATAACTTGGCTACTTTCTATATACTTTAATTACATTTTGATGCCAATACTTTGTACTTTTAAGTACATTTTGAATTCCGTAGTCCATACTTTTACTTTTACTAAGAGTACTTCTACATTTTAGTATTGATAGGTCTATTTTCGCTTATTTGAATTGCCTACTTTTACCAACATTTTTTTGTCTTTTTTTTCCCCAAATGCTGCTTGACTGTGACATGTGACCGTGTATACTGTATATAGGCTACAATAAAGAACCAAACTGGCCCTTCATGGCGGGTCCATCATGTAGCCTACACTGACTCTCTCCTCCGAGTCTCTCTGAGTTAAAAGGGAGGAAAATCACTGAGGTGAGGGGGCGAGACGGAGCTCCCTCTGGTGAACATGTTTAGCGCGTCTCGTAAACATCTCGTTTGATAATACAGGATAAAGAGTTAACAACAGCACGGGGTTTATTATGGCCTCACCCCTCGGCGATTCGAGAGGGGATGGATGCACTCGCATGCGCGCGCGCAACACACACACGCACACACACACGCACGCACGCACGCACGCGCGCACTCAAAGACAGACAAACACATTCACACACTCCGCCGCACCAACCACAGCAAGCACGCTACACAGCTTCTCTGCTCTGACACTTCCATGGACCACACACTGACTCACGATGCAGTCACACACACACATGAGAGACAAATAATAGGGCCTTCGGAGACAAACACACGTGCACGCACGCGCGCTTACATGGAGGCCTGAGTAGGCCTATACGCACAACAAAGAGACGCGCACACACGCACGCGCGTAAATAAGCAGAGCCCCCCTCCCTAAAAAAGAAACAGTCCCAAAATAGTGCTAGAAGCGCATTATTTTGGAGAGATTTAGAGATTAGTAGCCACAGAGTTTTGTGCTGTGCTCTATGAACATGGCCGCTACGTAAAAAAGAAACGTTAGCCTACTGCAACTGCCCTGTACATTCCACATCTACCACACGCGCGCTCACACGCACGCGCGCGCACGCACACACGCGCGCGCACACACACACACACACACACACACACACACAGATGCCAAACCCATCCACACCATCCTAGCCAGAAAATGAATAACTGTGTGGAGGGGAGAAGGAGAAAAAAAGAGGTTGAAGTGACCCTATAAAAGAAACATGGCGGAAAAATAGAAACAGGTCTCATGTCCACTACTTAAATAGGCTATTTAGTCTTTCAAATAGATTCGGGCGTTTGAAGGATGCATGTTTCCGTCAACGACTTGAATTGCAAGCCGCAGATTCGTGAGTGACGATAGATTTAGCTGTATTTAATGAAGAGCGTGGGGAAGGATGGCGCATGCGAGCCCAGATAGAGAAGGAGTATCATTAGAGAGCCTTCGTTCTCCCCACAGACCTTCCCACTATCTAATCTTCACTTTAATAGCACTGACACACCCTTGATATGTGTGAACCGATAACTGGGTTCACACAGGAAAGGGATGAAGAGACAGAGGACCACAAAAATATAAAAAATAAATAAATTATATATATATATATATATATATATATATATATATATATATATAGACCTATATATCGGATAGGACAGTTTTCAGGCCAAGGACCCCTTAGTTGAGAGAGAGATGAAGCAGGACCCCACAACCTGTTCATAGATTCCATAGTTTCAATGTTTGACAGCACAATTATCAGTGTATGTTGGATTCATGTCAATTTGTGTTTTCAGATATTTAACCACTTGAACCGTCAATACTTAATAAACTTGACCTTTCACTAAGTACTTAGTCTGCTCTTTTTCCCCTCTACACTAAACCTCTTTGCCGAAAATAGCCGATCTACAAGCTCACAATGCCTATAGCAGCGCAAGGTAGATCTGCTATTTTGGGTAAAGTTCTCCGAATATGGACGCTAGGGTTCAAGTGGTTAATATAAAAAAGGTTAAAATGGGTTTCTATCACACAAAGATTTGGAGGTCCCCCTGTAGCTCTGAGGACACCCTAGGGGTCCCGGACCCCCTGTTGAAGACCCATGGGATAGGAGGACATATAGGGGGTAGGCTACCTCTTTTGGACGTTGAGGAGGAAGTTGATATATGTTCCTCATTTTCCAAATGGATGGCATTGTTGTTTTATCAATGTGTAAGGCAACAAGACCTGCCCTGTCCAATATTGGGAATCGGTTCAAAATGTCACAGGAGAGCATCAGAGTTGCGTTTTATCACATGATTGAACATCATTAGATGCAGCTGCTTGATTGGCCCATCCAGTCGGTCTACAACAAAGATAAGGTGTAAACCGCTATCCCATATAACTAAACTTGGGGCAAGTTCAACTATAGGCCTATGGTATGCGTCTGCATCTTATGCAGGGGTCATCAGTATATGTCTGCACATGGACAAATGTGTTGGTCTTGTCCGTGGAAAGTACGTTTTTGATTTTCTCTTTTAAACACCATTATATAATTTTGATCATAAGACCCAAATACTGAATGGAAGTCTGCAGGTTTGACACTGATTTACTATGACACCATGGCACATTATAGGAGTCCTAGTAGGCCTACTAGTGGTTCACAAATGTTTTATTTGTTTAACTCTGAGAGTGTACAAATGGAACAAAATGGACCCTTGTACACTCTCAGAGTTACAGACCTGCTATGAGTGTTATGGTCAGTGGTCACACAGGGCTATCTCGTCTATTTATGTGTTTCTTGACCGTGGCAAAAAAAATATTTTTGACAAAAATGTCCACCATAAGCCAGTATATGGCGACAGAAACAGTGTGCACATTAATGCTAAAGCTCAGTGCAGACTGAAACCAAAGTAAACGGGAGAAAACGATAGGGGGAAATCATGGTGAAAACGAATAGCTTCTTCTTCCCCTCTGTTTTGATACGCAATTTAAGAAGCGTCACAGGTCAATCCCTTCAAGTCCCAAAGTGTGCGCGGCTGCGCCAACTCTCAACATCTGAGCAAACTTTAAACACAGATATCTGGCGTTAATGAAAAAGCCTCACTCGTCACATGTACCGAAACGAATTCATTTTTCATCGGGCTCTGCACGGAACCTTTTCTGGAGCTGTTTGGGGGGGTCAGTGTGTAGGCCTGTTCAAAGACATGAGAGAAATGCACAGGAGAAAATGGTCGACGGTGACGTGCTAAACAGGCCTGTGGAGACTATGCTATTATTCTCCATGGTAGACCTATAGTTGACATGTCTCCTCTGATGTGCTGTTGCCATGTTGTTTGTGCAAAGCTACTTATCTTGCCCATATTCGTGTTACTGTCTGTGTGCTTAATATAGGCTAGGCTATGAGCTGAACAAAGTTCTATCTCTTCAATGCAAAATGTAGGCCTACTCGAGAATGTAAGCTCTGGTAAGAATTGCTTTTACTGTTTAGCGGAGCACAAACTATTGCTTTTGACATGAGCGTCGGGAGCGACTGTTTCTCATTTAGCTAGACGCATTTGGCTTCGGTTTTCTCTGTATTGATTACAGAAAAATGGGCATTTTGACTCAAAGAAATATTCAAAGTTCCGCCCTCAGACCTGTGGCTTTGGCATTTAGACGGTGACTTTTAACTAATTTGTGCCATGCAATTTCTTCTTCAGTGTATTTGTGTTATTATACTATTTCAACACATTATCATGCTATAAATCAGGAATTAAAGTTATATTGATCATCTCAGAGTTTCAGCATTGGTTCTCAAAGTGGGGTCCGGGGCCCCCCAGGGGTCCTTGAGGAGTTCAAGGGGGTCCCCAGATGAATGATAGTTAGAAACCAAATGGACCCTTATGGGTCTGAAACTCAGAGAGTTTACAAATGGAACAAAATGGACCCGTTAATTGATTTTACAATATAAATTGGGGTCCCAGGGATAGAATGCCATAAATGGGGGTCCGTATAGGCTAAAAATGCCTGTCAAACTGGGGGTCTTGAAATTAAAATGGTTGAGAATCACTGGCCTAAAGAAGCCTAACTTTCGCGTATATGTAATGTTACACTTGCACTTAATCTCTCTGCTCACTAATTACTTTTTATTTGTGATTATGTTTCCTGGCTTATACTTGACGTGTTTTTCAAACTTCACGCTAAAGAAAATGAAAAATGTTAATTAGTAACTCCTTCAACACCTTTTGGAGCAACGGTTAAAAAATAAATTAAAAAGTTAAACAGTGGACATGTTCGTAATTTAGTGACACGCACGTTTGTTTGTTTTTTAAGGAAATCATTTATTTCCTTTGAATATTAATTGAATTCTGCATGTCCAGATCGCAAACGGCGCACACACACACGCACGCACGCACACACACACACACACACACACACACACACACACACACACACACACACACACACACACACACACACACACACACACACACACACACACACAGCATACATAATAATAATCATGAATAATAATCATAATCATTTAGAGGAAATTATGTTGGTGTTTGTTGTTGGGGGGGGGGGGGGGGGGTTGAAGGAGCATATACCTACTTTATAACCTACATCACTAAAACATAACATAGGCCTTAAACCTGAACATTCTGCGGTATAACAGCTGCTATTACAAACAAAGTTCTGCAATCTGCATCATAACCTTTCTGTTGTTTCATTGCTGAGGTTCAAGTGCAGATATTCGTAAACTCCAGAATGTAGTTTTAGTATAACTTAAAAAACAAAACAAAAAACTGTAAAACTATTAGGCCTACAAAGGCTAATTAACGTGCAGGTAACTTACAAAAAAAAGAAAACAATATTACAAATTATAATCACGATAACATAATTGTAAAAATATTGTTAAACTTTGTTAAAAGTAGGATAGGGTTAACATAATGATCTATTAGTTTTAGGATTAGTGTTAAGACTTGTTACTACTACTACTACTACTACTACTACTACTACTACTACTATACTATTATATAATACTATATAGTATTATATACTGGTATTATTAAGCTATTATTATAATTATTATAGTATATAATAATAGCTTAATAATACCAGTAGTAATAATAATGATAATCATGATAAATAAATAATTAAATGTGTTTTGTGAGCAAACTTCTGAAATCCAAAATTAACCAAAAATATTAAAAATAATACAAATGGAATTATGTTAATATTATCATTATTATTGTTGTTGTTGTTTATATCATTATTCAATTAATATTATTATTAGCATATCATTATTAATATTAATAATACTAATATTAATAATGATAATAATCGAGCCTATTGGATTGCGACATGGAAATGGGCAGGTAATCATATAGTTATTATATCGTTAGCAATATTTATCTCTTAGTTTGTAATTATTAACTGACCTAAGTTATTAGGGCAATAGACTTATTGATTGTCACGTTTCAGATGCTCTGGTTGGTTTTCAAATTGCGAGGGCACTGAGTAGGGCACCGAGTAGCGTCACTCACAGACAAGCATGCTATCATAAATATGAGAGACTGCATCGAGATTTCTTCAAATTGATGGCGGGTGAGTCGTGAGTGGAGTGCGCTATTGCTGGCAATGTTCTCTTGTACTTACGGTTTATGGCGTGTCTGTACCGCTGCTGGCCGAGGCTCTGTCCATTGATCAAAAGTATCGAATCCAGGGCTGGGGCTGAACGGGGTCTGGGATGGACCGTCAGGGACCTGGAGTCCACGCACAAACTTCTCCCGCGGAGAAACCGAGCGAGTGAGCGGCGTGCGGTGCGCCAGACAGACGGCCGGGAAAAAGAATGGAGACGATCGATCGGACAACAACACCGAGATGGGGGACGGAGAATGCGCGCGTGCTTATCGTCTGTGGAAAAGTAGTGGTGAGTGAGAGATGGGCGAGCACGAGAGAGAGAGAGAGAGAGAGAGAGAGAGAGAGAGAGAGAGAGAGACTTTCTCAAAACCAGTGGCTTGACTTGGCTGTGGATTCGCGGGGACCCTCGCTGGACACGAGCAACAGTATGGAAGCCTTAACTTGATGCGTGCAAAAAGCTGGAATATTTGAGGTCGCACGGTGCGTTTCGTCCTTTCGCCTAAAACGACTATGGCACCGAACCTGTCCTCCGCTGAACTCATGGCTTCATCAACGCGAGGAGAAGAAACGCGCGCAACGCAGACTGTAGAAGAACGATCAGGAAATGCTCGCGTCAAAAAACAACACTCGGTGGACCCGAAGCTGAAAACATCGATAAACACAGAGCACCTCGGAGAAGCGTCCCGTTAATGGTGTAATGATCGGTGAAAGGGGTACACAAGCGGAGTGTGTCACTTTCAATCTTCCCCGTGCCAACGGGCGCGCTGACTGACAGCGGGCTGAGGGCGGAGGGAGGCGAGAAGGAGAGAGAGAGGGGAGGGGAGAGAGAGAGAGAGAGAGAGAGAGAGAGAGAGAGAGAGAGAGAGAGAGAGAGAGAGAGAGAGAGAGAGGGGGGGAGAGGAGGGGGTACGGGGGCGGTCAAACACCAATCTGACCTTTGGCAAACATTTTGTGGGCTCTATCTCGCCAAAGGTTATTATGGGATATATAAAAGTAGGCTAAATGAGATAGCTTACCATTAAAATGTTCACACAGCAGGTTGTGGCGATTTAATGCAGTTCTTATTTTGTTGTTGTTGCTTTAAACAAGAAACAAGAACATGTCGCTCTGTTCTTTCTCCATATTAATACGCCCCAGATATGCAGTATCATCCTACAGATAATCCATTCAAGTTGAAGTCCATGCCACTGATACATGTTAATAAGTAGCCTAATAATATAGATGATACTCTCTCTCTCTCTCTCTCTCTCTTCTCGTCTCTCTCTCTCTCTCTCTCTCTCTCTCTCTCTCTCTCTCTCTCTCTCTCTCTCTCTCTCTCTCTCTCTCTTTTTTAATAGATGTCCTGTGTCAATACGACAGCAGTTCACTGTTGGGTGATACGGTTAATGATAAACCTGCAACTTTATAGACAGATGTCACTGCGTGGGGTTTAATAGATAAGGAATCCAAGGTCAAATGGCATTGAAGAAAAGCCTGTGTTGATGTCTGCTCACTGCAAATTCACGTTGAACTCTCCACAACCTAAACATTTTGTTGGACAGAATTAGTATGTTGCATTGTCTCCTGGTTTGATATGGTTTTATTGCCCTCCTCCTATAGCCTATCTCACATTCTCTATAGCCTTTTACGCGCCTACCTAACCTAACCTGCAAGGGAATCTTTCAGCTCATTTTAACGAGAACATGCGCAACAAAATTGAGCAAGACAAATTAGGTTACAGGTTTGCACATCTGCAATAAATGTGTCCAGTGGTTCTCCGGTTTTTTTAAACCAGTCTGTAACCAATCGTTGAGAGATGGTGGTCCACGACGAAAGACAGTGAGTGAAAAGTAAAATCCTCCGTGTTCATTTCACTCTGAATGTGTAAAAAAGGGAAAAGAACTTATAAGGATTTTTGGGATGGATTACAGCATCTTCTTGTTGGCTTGCATAGTCTCAGCACGTGGATGGGAAAACAAACAGGGGCCACTGGGAGAGTGTCCGGGATCACTTCCACGTGCGTGTGCTGTCTGTGTGTCGCCGGTCAGAAAGTCAGCGTGCACGTAGCGCACCAGTGCAAGAGGAATACACTTTGATAGTTTGATTGTTGCAGATGCACATCTCTGGTTTATGCAGTACCAGACAGTATACCGGATCAGTCTGCTTTCATTTGCATCATGAAAATATGGACATTTTCAATAAGATATGTGAAAAATGGACATGGCGCTCATTTACCACAAGATAATTTCTCTGATATAATAACATTTCTTCTTCTATTTGTAATATAAAAAAAAAAAAACCTCTAAACTCACATTCGACTAATTGTAGCTTAAAAGAACAACTTTGCACTTAACATTTGTCTCTACAGAGCTTCACGCATCCTTAATTGCTTGACAATTAAGTATCATATCTTATACCCTTAAAGTTACCCTTTTGCATGGACAAATTCTCTGTTGGGACAGTTTGAGGCCATAGCATACTGCTACTCTCAGGGCGCAGAGAAAGAATTGTGCACATATTTATAATGGGGGGACAACAGGTCAACAGAAGCGTTCGTCCAAGGCTCGTTGCTCATCATTCGTTATTCAGATGATAGCCTCGATTATGCCGATTATGTGGCAAACTGATCGATTTTACTGCAGTTTTATAAGGTTTAGGCCATAGGGTTAGACATGGATAGTGTATAGGGTCAAGAAGTATAATGAATGTATATGTACTGTTACTGTATAGGCTATATGTGTAATGTGTGTGTGTGTGTGTGTGTGTGTGTGTGTGTGTGTGTGTGTGTGTGTGTGTGTGTGTGTGTGTGTGTGTGCGTGCGTGCATGCGTGCGCGCGTGCGTGTGCGTGTGTTGTGAGAGAGAGAGAAAATTAGTGTTGGGAATTACACCCGCGGAGTTTGCAGTGAGGCTACATGTGGCATTTACAAGTCTCACACCAGTGATTTTGACGTGGCCACAAAATGCCTTTTAAGGCTTAAAATAGGCGTGGTAAACAGCATTTTAAATCGTTATTTCTCACCGGACTAGTTGTTTGAAACAATGTGTCTGCGGCTTTTGGAGAAGGCAATATTTGTCAGCTTTTACACGACAAACCTTTTCACAATTTTGACAGGCAAGATCGAGCATTCTTTGTTTAGCGCAACAAAAATAAATGACATGAGTCAGACTTATAGCCTATGAGCTTGTAATTAACCATCTAAAGTGATTTTGAAAATGAAATCACTTGTTGTATGAGCTGTAGGCCTAGTTGATATTTTGGTGTTATTTGAAGTGAGATCAGACCTGTCCATGACTGGGATTCAACATAATCTTCGTCGTTGTTTTTTCTGAAGGGTGGGTGTGGGTTTGACCATGCGATATGTTTTATTTTCGTCAGGGAAATGATTATGCCACGCTTTGTCAATTACATTATTTCGATTAATGTGTTTATGTTTCAGTACCGCTGACTCCCGCAGAGCTCGGAGACGCAGCAGCAGCAGAGATGCATGCAGTTTCGTTTCCACTGAGGAAAATATAGGCCTCAGCCTACAATGTTTTTACTTTACTACAAAACAGCTCTAAATATTTCATTACGGTGTCATACCTGCTGTTTTAACCTTCTCATGCAGACACGCGCTTTTCAAGAAAGACAACAGGTTAGCCTATTATACTTAACCTACCTACCAACAAAACCAAGCCTTTGAGCTAAAACATTTAATGAAATACATATAGGCCTATTAAAAATAAATAAAAGCAGGTTTTATTAAATAAAAAATCTCCATAATGCTTGATCAAAACAAATTAACATTTGTACAGAAAATATTTATGTAAAATATAGGAATTGTTACGCTTATGCATGAGGACACAGCAAGTCAAATGTATACACATTTGGCTTCATTCTGGAAAGGAGGAAACTAAAAAATGCGATGAAGCGAATGTGGTTCACAGCGGGGTATTTATTTATCCAAGGAAATGTTTTGCAAACGGCATCATGTGCATTGCGCCTCGTCGTGCAAAACCATTCCTTGGTTTCTCGGGCAAAGCAGAGGTTATGAATTATTTAGACCTTGTTATAGGAAATCCGCTTGCCTGCAGAGCTTCTCGTGCGTGCGCTCTCCCACTCCTACTATCTATCAGTGGTGGAAAAAATACTCATTCTTTATAAGTGCAATGTAGAAATCAAGTAAAAGTCCGGAATTAGAGTGCCCAGTGCCCACACATCAAGATACATATAGAGTGGAATCCGCCAATGCATTTCAATGAGAATGGAGCGTTTTCTTTTATTTTGCAGAAATCCTCTACTGGCAAAAAAAACGCTCCATTCTCATTGAAATGCATTGGCGGATTCCACTCAGGTATTTTGGTGTGAGGGCACCCTTACATGTACTTGAGTAAAAGTACTAAAGTATTGGTATCAAAATGTAGGCCTACTTAAAGTATCAAGAGTATAAGTAATGCAGAATGTCCAGTCTCAAAAGTTATCATAATGTCTAAAAAACAGCAGATCTACAAGCTCACATGCATCGCCACGCACATCGGCTTTTCAAATGGCCATAATATAGGCCTACACAGGGCTGAAGTTGTTAAAGTTTTGTAATAGGCCTAATAATCAAAATCTACAAAGTAAGAGTAAATAAAGTTTTCAAATAAATGTAGTGGAGTACAAATATTTGGATCCGAGATGAGTAAAGTAAAATTATTGGAAATTGGAAATACTCAAGTAAAGTACAAATACCTCAAAATTGTACTTAATTACATAGGCCTACTTCGTAGCCTACTTTTGATAACTCCTATTCCTATTTTCCATTTCTTGGGGATCAGGGAACCTAGAATTCCATGACTGTTGCTCCAAGCCAAGGGAACGTATATAACCCAGAGGAGTCCTCGCTCGTGAGCTCAAACAAGCGTATAAAACCTAACAATGCCGTGAAACAAATAAAAAATGTATCGCTATTCGCTACAATAGCCACGGCCCACGATGGAAAACTAATTCAGAGAGGTATCGTGTGAATAATTGAAAACGTGCAATATCTCTAAAGCTTTTGTGCAACAACATGCATGGTGGTTGGTAGTAATGAGGTTAAGCTAGAATTATTGGGCCCCGAAGCGTCTTCGGCTGAAGACAAGATGCTGTGTGTGTGCGTGTGTGTGTGTGTGTGTGTGTGTGTGTGTGTGTGTGTGTGTGTGTGTGTGTGTGTGTGCGCGTGCGTGCGTGCGTGCGTGCGTGTGTGTGTGTGTGTGTGTGTGTGTGACTGGACGCGCGCACTTTAGGTATCCAAAGAAATATGATATTCGGTGCTAGGCTGAAGATGGGGGGCCTGTTTATAGAGAATAAACGGGCTCCACGCTGTGACTGGCTGGTCTCTACATGTCATCTCTGTGCACCTCGGAGCGGCCTGCGTCACTCCAGCCTCCCAAACAAGAATAACATGCTTTTATTTATTTCACATCGAAGGGCCAGGTCAATTTATAGAAAGTGATCCAATGACTATACACAGAGCAGACCTCCGGCACAAAGCTCATTTCAAATTCAAGAAGTCAGCAGAATAATTTGGAGAAGAATGCGTCTGGTATTTGTCAGACCGAATGCGGCGTTAATAGTCACGGTGATTGGGTTTTTTAGCCCTGGGCAACGACGGCAATTCAATTAGAGGTGTGTTATGTATTACGAGAAAGACTGTGCATCTTTATGTGCGCTAGTGGGAAATGGTTTTGTTGTTGATCACGGAGAAGTACCTACCGGCGTGCGTTCTGTGAAGTTCTCACCTTGACAAAATGATGCGCTGAGGCGCGTCACTTGAGCAAACAGCGCGACTGTGTGGTGAAGGGAAGAAGAATACAAGACAGAGGGGTGCACTGACTGCACACAATGCAGACCACTGGTTCCCAAACAGTGGGTCGGGACCCATTTGTGGGTCCCTTTGTTTTTTTATTTCCTACATTTGGTTTTTAAATTATTAATTATGTTATTATTTCCACACAAAAAAAGAAGAAAAAAAAACATTACCAAAAAGCTAAGATTTTCATAAATAAAAGAAAAATAAGAAATTCCATAAATTAGAAAACAAAAACAACATGGCGCGAAGCAATGCGGTGTTGAGCTTGTAGATCTGCTATTTTCACTAGTTTGGGGCAAACGTCTTATCTATCTTTTGGGTCTTGAGCTAAACAGTTTGGGAACCACAGTATTGACCAGTAGCCTACTATAGGCATATATATATTTTTTTCCTTTCGTGTTGATTTTTAGGCCTACATTTTAGACGAAAACTTTTAGCGTGGATTTCAGACGATCCTATTAGGCTTGATTCATCACAAAATAATTAGAGTTCTCTTTAATTGTTAGTTGGCAATTTTGTTAGAAATTATATTGCATGTCACGTCACAAGGCATGCACGTGGATAGGAATATGATATTTTAACTCACATGCATATACAAGTCATTTATTTTTTTGACAGTATATTTGTAAGGGTTTTAAATAGTCCTCCCTTTGTAGAAATAGTTGCAGCCCATTCGCAGGGTTGTCAACTTAACTTCTGCACACTGAATTAAGAAGCTTGTGAGTCGTGACTGAGTTCACACTTCTGAAAAACATTCACTGTCTTCACTTAAACCAATTATGAGTTATGTCCAATGTGATATATATTGCATGTAGGCTACTATTGAAGCGTTTATGTTTTGTTTTGTTTAGTTTAGTTTAGTTTAGTCCAACACAGCTTCCTACGTGTTTACAATGCACGAATTTCTCACATTTTTGCCTCATTGTTGAACTTGGAGAGATTCTTTTCATTTCTCTTTTGGAGAGCCTGTGTTGTTATGGAGAGTAGCCTGTAACGGCCAAGTTGCTTACCAAAGACCATACCGTATACGCCAAGATATGGAGTAAATTATCTTATGACCAACTTGGTGAAACGCGGTAAGTAGAGTGTGGCAGCCTGTCATAACCGAGAATGAGCGATTATTATGGTATGGAGAACACAGTTACGAATGGAGAACTGTTTTAGATAACTACACAATAACGAAATGACATAAAACGCAAAAGTTGTTGTAATGATGATGATGATAATATAATAATCATAATCATAATACATTATTAGGTCTATTAAGAATAATACGACGAATAATAATCATAATAATAATGCATTATTACTATTAGTATTAGTATTATTACCCTTATTATTAGGGTTTATGTATTGTATGTGCTGGTATACCAGTTTTATAGTACATGTGAGCTGATGTGTCATGGCTTGAATCACTTCTAATTGAAAAGGAAGGTAACTAACGCATAACGAATGACAGACGCACCATGCAAAACAGACAATTAAACAAAATCCAACTAAAATAAATAGTATTGTGCAGGACACTAGTCTGTTAACCTTTTTTTCCGCGGAGTCTTGATTGGCGCAAATCAATCACGATTTTTAAAACATGCCGGCTTATAAGTAGACTATGCGAACACAATTGATCATCCAATATGTTTAATTAGTATCCATTGTTAATCACATTTAATGAGCCATTTTGTATGTTAGTCCAGAAAGAGAAATTAAACACCTTATATCCAGCGGATGGTAAACTTCTCTCTTACTCTGTTGAGATATATGGGCTAGACCGCTGTAGACCCTCCTTGCAGCGCTTGATGTAAGCAGACAGGTTTTTACAATAATTTGGGGCTGGCGGTTTAAAATGGCTTGTTTTTAAAGGATGTATCTAGTTTCCGTTAAGGATTAATTTGTCTTTTAAACGGCATTTGAATAGACACGGTGGCAGTTGGAACGCACCTTCAGCCCTTTCCCAAATTGCTTCCATACAGGGGTCACGACTTACGATCCATTATTGCTGCTTCTCACCATTTTTCACTGGATCGCTTTTGCTCTCGCGACAAGCACTGGTAATCTATAGATTCTGTATAGGACTTCAACAAGCTTTATAGACAGTCAACAAGTAATTGACCACACGTAAACGCAATTGTTTTGTCGATTACCTATATCTTAATCTCTTGGGCTACACACAGCTAGAAAGTAGCCTATTAGTATTATCGAATTATTATCGATTTATTATTATTATTGGTCTATTATTATTATTATTATTACCCTCATCATCCTTGGTGTTTAGTAGGGCCTGTGATTATTTTAATTTAAACTATATACATATCCATTAGCGTAGGCCTAATAAATAGCCCTCTGATAGACAACAATCATTGCTAAATACATCTTCAAAGACGTTTGTGGTCAGATTGGGCTATTGAGGTGATTGAGACAGTTGATAAAATAATAATAATAATAAAATAAAGATAAAGAAAATATTATGTCATTCGAATTTAAGTGTTAACTCGTCCTTTGTTGGGGTTTACCAATTACATTGTTGACTTTATCCTATTCTTGTATTAGCCTATTCTAATAAAACGATATAATAAGACTTAAAGAGCATAGTGATTTTCACCTGATCAAGTAAAATTGAAAGATGTGTATGAAGGTTGCCTATCTCTGCCTATTAGGCTACAATAAAAAATAAAAATAAAAGCAATATTTTAATTGGCAGCGGCTAATTGAAATATTGACTAGGTTATTAGGCCTGCTGGACGCTAATGTTTTAATGTCCCCTGGCCTTTAGACTACTCAATAAGCTGATCCTTGATCCATTTAGGCCCGGAAATTGACACTCAATTTAGTAAATCTATCTCCCCCCAAAAAATGAACAAAGCTGGCACTCAGGCTCGGCTATAAAAGGCCTGAAACAAAGTGCAGTTTAAAGTTTGACTGTATTTTTCAACCGGAGAATGTGCTTATCGGAGACAACAGTAATCTTGTTACGCCTATCTCAGCCTCTCAAGGTTCAACCATTAGAGCTATTGAAACGCAACAAAGGGGAATGTTTTCCTCCTTTTGGTAAAAGCCATAGCCCTGCACCGACAGGCAGCCCTGCCGCCTCTTTCCTCCACTTCTTACCTGAAATCAAATACGTCTGACCTAAACGAGGAGGGAGAACGCCGGAGAGAGAGAGAGAGAGTTGTTAGCGTCAGCA
Organism: Nannobrachium achirus; assembly: GCF_963921795.1. Taxonomy (NCBI): domain Eukaryota; kingdom Metazoa; phylum Chordata; class Actinopteri; order Myctophiformes; family Myctophidae; genus Nannobrachium; species Nannobrachium achirus. The sequence continues at coordinate 5,068,932 of NC_137829.1, forward strand.
CTCTGCACTATGTCATTGGGCAGAAGTATTTGACAGTTGGAATTATCTGTAAATACTTCATTAAACTGTGTTGGAGTTCCCCCTTGTGCCTCATGGTCCACTTCTGGTAAGATTTACAAATGATAACATAAACACTGAAAAAAAAGGGGGTACAAGAAATTCAATTCGCGTTTGAAAGAATCAGTGGAGGAGGGAGGGGGGAGCGGGGGAGAATTTGATCGGGGCCCATTAGCAACAAAACAGCGGAGGTCGCGTAATGAGGTTTGGAAAGTGTGTTCAGTGTTTGGGCCAGGGTTTACTTGACCCGCTGGAGGGATTGTCTTCCAAATGGACGCCGTGCCAGGAGTGAGCTGAGCTGTCCAGGCATTCACCCCTCGGCTCCCTATGTTGTATAAAACCTGTTAAGAAATGTGGAAAAGAATAGGCTATCTGGGCTCCTCAGTGTTCTCCTTGTCAAGTGAGACAGACAGATGGGCAAACCTTCCAAAAAGGCTATGCCTAATTCGACTCTAACTTGGCCCTAATACACTACCACAATGCAATGAAATTCAGCGCTGCCAGTCAGCTGTTTATGCTACGAAATTGTCCTTGATAGGAACTGATTTCTCTCCCCCAAAATACAAGCAGCCAAATTAGGCACTTCGTCTGGCTATAACAGACAGGACTGTCTTCAAACCAAGGACACTGTGGATTACTTGTGAAAAGAAAATCTCATGGGGCAGTGGGAGAATTTAGGTTATGTGCAGGCAGACTGAAGTCACTCCATGCCCAGTGACCGTGTTCCAAAGCAGCAGTCTGACACAATCAGATACACTATACCCATGTCAACCTGTCTGTATCAATAACACAGAGGCTGTGCCATACCTAAGAGCCCAAAGTCAAAGACAGCCTGATGTCTGAAGGAAATGGAAAGTGATACGCTTGTAATATAGGAGACACACACACACACGCACGCGCGCACGCGCGCGCGCACACACACACACACGCACGCACGCACAAGCACACTCGCGCACACACAGACACACGCACGCACAAGCACACTCGCGCACACACACACACACACACACACACACACACACACACACACACACACACACACACACACACACACACACACACACAGTAAAATCCCCAGTGTTAATTTCACTCTGAGAGTTAGAAAAACAAATTGAGAGAATGAGGAGAGAAGGTATGGAAGTGGAAGAGGAGATTGTATCTTGTATCAAGGGAGGCCAGGGAAGAGGAGGAAGTTGTTTATAACTACTGATGCTGTTGCAAATTGAAGCAGGGAAAAAACGAAACTGACTGAGGCTCAAAGTCCACCGCATATAGACTATATAAAGTATATAGGCACGCATGCACGCGCACACGCACGCGGACGCGCACACGCACACGCGCACACGCACACACACACACACACACACAAACACACACACACATACACACCTACCATGATCCACCCAGGTCCCCGTGGATTCACTTACGGCCCCCTCTCTGAATGACTGGTATGTCCAGTTCCTTTCTCAGACTCCATCAACGACCTGGGCAAGACAGCGGCCTTGTGGGTAAACAATGGCAGGAAGGGGGTGAAGGATGGTTTCGCTTTGCAGATCCCCCTGGAATGGGTGGAGCCTGTAGATTAAAAGCAACTGTCAATCATTGACTGTCAAACACCAATGAGGAAGCCTTTACTCACAAAGTAAACCCCTTTGATTTGTGTAAAAGGAGTGAATGATTAAGACATGACTGTAGCCAAACCCGTCCGTCCGTCCGTCCGTCCGTCCGTCCGTCCGTGCGTGCGTGCGTGCGTGCGTGCGTGTGTGTGTGTGCGTGTGTGCGTGCGTGCGTGCGTGCGTGCACGTATACATTTTTGCTTGGGTGGGTGCATACGCACATGTGTGTTTGCGTTTGTTTGTCTATGGACAGTCTGCATGCTTATCTTACATTCAAATAACCTTTTCATATTACTGTACTGTACGAAACCAATGTATTTGTGTGTGTGTGTGTGTGTGTGTGTGTGTGTGTGTGTGTGTGTGTGTGTGTGTGTGTGTGTGTGTGTGCGCGTGCATGTGTGCGTGCGTGCGTGCACGTCAGTGTGATAGTGATCTGGCCTGCTGTGTGCAGAGTGTAGGGTCAGAGGTGAGCTCAGGGCTGTGATCTTGTGTTTGTTATTGCTATGCTGCCCTTGGACAGGTTAACATAGCCCACAGCACCGACTGCTGGTGCACTTCCTCTGACACACACACACACACACACACACACACACACACACACACACACACACACACACACACACACACACACACACACACACACACACACACACACACACACAGTCGCTGGCTCTATATATATGAGGGTGCTGAGGGTCACTTACAAATGTGTTGATAGGCTCCGGGTCAGCTAATCTAAACTGGTGAAATGTTATCCCCATGCAGGGTGGAGTGAAGCCAAAGCAAGCCCCGCTACTGGCCCTAATGTTCAGGTGGGAAAGAAGTTAAAGAACGTGTGCTAAAACAGGTCTGTAAATAACGTCAACAACTTCACAGAGGTGGTGACGGGTTAACTAGCACATGTGGCGGATGATTTTGCCCCTAAGGTGAAAGTTAAGTTAACCATGGGTCGACAGATCCCTCTGTGACAAAGTGTGCTCCGTTGCTTATGATGTGGGGTGTGGTCAGAGATGACAATACTGTGATATGTACAAGAGAGGACTTGGGGCATTAATCGTCTATCCATTAACAAATAGTCAATTCTGGAGTAAATATGATGCACATGACTAAAGAAGGAATACTCCTCCACCTCGCTGTGGGGTTGAGATCCCTCCAGACATCTGAAATACCGCGTTCCGTGAGAAAAGATTTGATATACGTGACAGATCTATTCACTACCCCGGGCCTAGTGGAAGAACGGTCCAGGACCTGGTTCAAACGCTTATGATGTGGGACTTGTGTCTGGACTCTGGAGACACAATGGAATACAGAGTTTCCTAGTTGCTAATGGGTATAGTGGTCAATAGATGAAGCAGCATTATAAGGACAATGTGGAAACTCAATTCCGACAGACTGATTCACGATGTGTGTTGCAGAAATTAAGATAAATCATGGACTATAAAGGCAAGTGCTCGGATATCGACAGTGCTGATGCTGCATTGACAGACTATTTGAACTCATTTTATACATGCACAAGCACTGTTCGAGGCTAACAATGCCAATGGTAGCGCGACAGCAAGCACGGTTAGTCCTGCAGCTAATGAGGATTTGGTGGAGTCCACCCCTGCTGCAGCAAGCATGTTCCTCCTCTCAGAGCATGATGTGAGGATGGTGTTGAAAAGGGTGGACGCCAGCAGGAAAGCAACCAGCCCAGACATCGTCTCGGGGTGAATCATCGAGACCTGTGCCGAATTCCTGGATCCAGTATCCACCATCATATTCAACCGCTTATATGGCCCGTTCCTTGGTCCACACATGCTTCAAGAGGTCCACCAGCAGTGTCCCCATTCCCAAGTACGCCTTCCTAACCGTCCCAAAAAATTACCGCTATCCCGTAGCATTGACCGTGGTGGTCACAAAGTGCTTTGAGAGTCTAGTTAAGGTCCATAACAGGCTACTACTCCCTCCCCATAGCATCTTGGACTCACTGCAGGTCCCTCATCGACACCATCTCCCAGGTTATTCATGCCACCCTCGTCCAGCTTGACAACACTAGGGGGCTATGTTAGGCTGCTGCTTGTTGAGTTTTTTCTTTCAGCTTTTAACACCTACAGTAGTCAGGCCAGCTGCTAAACTGGCTAACCTGGGACTGAACTCCTCGGTGTGTGCCTGGATCCTGGATTCCCTGGCTGCCAGACCCCAGGTTGTCAAGGTGGGTGGTCACATCTAGACCACCCTAGCCCCTAACACCGTATAGCCCCCCAGCATTGCGTGTTGTTGAGTCCACTGCTGTACGTACTGTACACACACGAGTGTGTTGCCAGGAATAGCTCCAACACCACCATCAAGTTTGCCAACAGCCCAGTGGTGGTGGGCTCAATCACACACAGCAACATGAGGGGCTACCAGGAGGAGGTGGCAGACCTTTCACTGTGGTGCCATGCAGGATAACAGCCTCTGCTTGAATGTCAGTAAAACCAATGAGATGATTGCAAACTTCTGTACACGGCAGCACGGACAACAGGGGTCAGGATAAGCCGTTTCAAGTTGTTAGTACATCACTTGTCATGGATAATGGTAAATGGTAAATGGTGCATTCATATAGCGCCTTTATCCAAGGCACATACATAGATGGTGCATTACATTCACCATTCACACACACATTCATACGCCGATGGCGGAGGAAACCATGCAAGGCACCAACCTGCACATGGGGAGCAATTAGGGGTTCAGTGTCTTGCTCAAGGACACTTCGACAGCAATTCGGGATCGAACTGGATTCGGAACCTTCCGGTTCCCAAGCGGCCGCTCTACCTCCTGAGCCACTGCTGCTCATGCCAAAATGCACACGGACGCTGTGGCAAGGAAGTTTAGGCAGTGAAGTCCTTCTACTCAGCTGCCACTCAGCATTCTGAGTGGCAGAGGCCTTCACCATCTGGAGGACTCTCTACAGGACTAATACACTGTCAGGTGTTTGAGCAGATCTAAAAGCATTCTGAAGGTCTGTGTTGTCACAAGGTCACCACAGAGAGACAGAGAAAGAGTTTCTTCCCTTAGGCTATGAGAATCATGAACAAGGACCAAATGACCAGGTCAAATGTCTTCAACCTGTATAACTCTTTGCTCACAGCTTTTTATATTTACTTTTTCTTTTGGGGTCAAACCTAGACATCATGTGTGTTGTCCTTTGCACATGATTTGTACCTTGCACTTTATATATATATATTGTATTGTATACTCTATATTCTCAAGTGGATGCCATGACGCCAGTCCAGGAGAGCTTCGGAATACTTTGATACTATTTGGAATGTACCAATATCATTTATGAAATTTGGTACGAGTTTAATCCTCAATTAATTAAAGATTCTTTTCAATTCTAACCAAAACAGATATTCTCGTGAAATTTACCTCGCAACATATCTTGACGCATTTACGTACCCATTCATTCCCAAACATAGACTGGCAAATGGGCTCTTCCTCTAGCAACAGAAGCAGATGTCAGAGGCTATTAGATGAAAGGGAAATATGGATAGGTTTCTTAACAGAATAAATAACATTATACCCATTCAGCAACTGATAATGTGGAGGCCATGTCTGACAAGTCAGGAGCAGCAAAACGGCCAAACCTAAGGCTTTTATATGGACTGCACCAGCATGGTGTCAGTTGGAGTGGTGCATACCTGCCTGCAGTGCAGCCTGATACTGGTATTCCTGATCTGCAGGGGAAAGTTGTCAAATGCAGCAGTGGTAAAATTAACCATCCAAGTAAAAAAATATGGAGGTGCTATAACAGGCCGGTTCACTCCTGTATAGGCCACGCTCATTTGCGCCTGACAAGATTTTCTGCCATTTTACGTTTCTTTCAAAACACTTTGTTTGCTACTACTCTTTGTTTCCAAAGCTCATGCATTTTGAGTCATGCGGTCAAGATGTACAGAATTCTGTCAGATTCTTAGGATTCCATTCCGATTGGCTACTACTGCTTTTTAAATATGTCAACATGATTATATACTGCGCACATTGATAAACAAGAGATCAGCAAACAACTTGTTATATACGTCATTTTTACATTTTCCTTAACTGTTTATCTG
>NC_137829.1:5079674-5172174 GCF_963921795.1 Nannobrachium achirus
GTGTGTGCGTGCACACGATGGAAAGAATAAGACAAGGAGGGGTGAAAAGGACAGACAGACGAGACAAGACGAGTGGGTAAGTGGAAGACAAGAACAGTCAACACTTTTCTTAACCTGAAGTAAGACCTGTTTAATCTCAACGTACAGAGAGAGAGAGAGAGAGAGAGAGAGAGAGAGAGAGAGAGAGAGAGAGAGAGAGAGAGACGCACACACACACACACACACACACACACACACACACACACACACACAGAGAGAGAGGTCCTTGCAGGGACAAGGCCAGGCTCACAGCTCACAGGGGAGAGAGGGAGGTGGAGGTTTGGGAAAGGCAATGGAGAGCGGGTAAGTTGAAGCTGCAGGGGCCGCCTGTGGCGGCTGCAGGCTTGGGGGTCTGCCTGTGTGTCTGTGTGTCTGTCTGTGTGGAAGCTGCTCTGGGCTCGAACTGATTAGGCCATAATTTGAGGGGTGTCTTGAGGGAGCAACCCCATTCCGCCCGCCGCCCATGGGAAGCTAGAGTATATGGGTGGAATTGGACTCCTGGCATATCGACAACTCGCGTAAATGCGCACACGCACACATACACACGCACATACACGCACACACGCACGCACGCACGCACACACGCACGCACACACGCACGCATGTATGCGAGCACACACACACAAATATGTATGTGCATTGTGCACAGAAAAACACAGGCAGGCGCGCACGCGCACACACACACACACACACACACACACACACAAGCGCGTCAGTGTGACTGCCTCACGTGCACGTGGAAATGACGGATAAGCAGACGTGGGGATTGAGAACAGGAAGTGATGATTTAAACAGAGCTCCAGTGACGCCAGCAACAGAACACCTACATACACCCTCTCTCACACTGAAGCCCTACATCAATGCTATACATGCACACTTGGGGGAGGAAGAGGTGGCGCTCTGTGTCGGCCCTATTCACATTTCCCCATTCATAGCGGTCTCATTAGGCATCACTTGATCGATATCTGCCGGTCAAAACCTGATGGAAATGGTTCGGTCCGCTGCAAAACACTCCCTTGTTCCCACCGGCTCCTCCAGGGAATGCACGTATAAATAACCCAATGAGCTAACAAACAAAGATTGCAGTGGAGTCTTTCATGAACATATATTAAGCAACAGAGACATCATAAAAACTATAATTAAGGCGGCACACACTGTATTTATCGATGGTTAAAAGCGGAGGGAAGAGCCCTGCCATTAATCCGGTCAATATACCGGTGCTAAAAGCTGCCTCCCGTCTGCTTTGTTTCCCTGTGTTGTTTGGCCATTGCCATGGTGCTCCGGAGGCCTCCATTGTCAACAGCCAGCCTGCAATCTCCCATTAGATCAGATGCTATTAGGGTGGAGAGGAGTCACTGAGCAAACAGTATCCCTACCTTTAAAACCGGGTTATCTAATCTAGACCACGGGGATGAGCTGGACTTTGAGTTTCACAGACAGACGAGGCAGCTTGTCCCCTGGCTGGCATTGTTTGGCATTGGGAATAAAAAAGGAAAACGCCACGCCGGATCGGACCTCATTTCCATTGGTTAGCTCCTCTGACGTCTCTCCTCATTTAGAGTACGGTATGAGCTTTATGATTCGGGATCAGATAAGGGCTAATCAGGGCCATGGAGGTGCTTTGTCTAGGGTCAGATAAGGTCTGGCGTGGATGGTTTTAGATGACATTAGGTCTTGGTTCTCAGGCAACCGAATCAGACGTGCTTCAGTAAAGGGCCGTGTTGAAGGCCTTATTTGACTGTTCTATCAGCACACAATGAGCAGTGGCTGAAGTATATGCCTGACTTGTTTCCCGAACGCTGGTTAAGCATGGTCCTGACCTGCAATGAGTGCGTCTACATTTCTGTCATTAGAGAATTCCTGTGGGAAGACAACCAAGGTCGGTGAGGAACCAGAGCGGGCGTGTCTGTACAATTGACTGTACATAAACAAGTCTAAAGGCCCGTGCATTCTCCCTGCCCGGACGGTGCACACTGCACAAACCATAGATTTAACGCTGTGATCCCTAGCCGATCAAATGACCCTCTGTGTATCTCGTTCCATGTCCGCGGCTTCTCTAACCTCTGACCCCATGGTCTAGGGCCAAGGGTCTTCAACAGGAGGTCCGGGACCCCTAGGGGGTCCACAGAGCTACTACAGGGGGGCCCTACAAATCTTTGTGTGATAGAATTTTTTTTTGTCCTTTTTTATATTAACCACTTGAACCCTAGCGTCCATATTTAACTTTAGCCAAAAATAGCAGATCGGATATCTTCGGCAAAGAGGTTTGGTGTAGAGGGGAAAAAAGAGCACACTAAGTACAGCGTGAAAGGTCAAGTTTATTAAGTATTGACCGTTCAAGTGGTTACATATCTGATTGACATGAATCCAAAATACACCGATGATCGTGCCGTCAAAAACTATATGAAAATATATGGAATCTGGGGGTCCCTGTTTCATCTCTCTCTGTCAGCTAAGGGGTCCTCGATCTGGAAACGTTGAAGACCCCTGCTCTAGGCTGTGGGCTCTTCTCCCCTTGTGGCTCCTCCACGGGTCGAGTGCTCCGGTGCAGGCAGAGGAGGCAGTGTTTTGAGGGCCCTGCCTTGGCCCAGCCTGCCCAGCGTCAGGCTAAGTGCCTCTGACAGCCCACCGCACAGTTATTAACTGTGATCCGCCACCACAGAGCCTGGGCAGCCCCGCGCCGAGGGGAGGCTCCACCAGAGGGCTCTGCTCCGAACACAAAGACCGCTTTCACCTCCCTCGCGGTCTCCTCCACGCTCCCCCGCACACCCCTCTGACCCCCCGACACCCGCTAATACATATTTACATCATTTCATATACTGTGCATACAGTTTTTCTTTTGACGAATCTAATATGGCGCCATTCATGTGGATCTGGAACGGGCTGCTGTCCTGCTGGGAAGCTGTCCGGCCCGGCGTCCAAGTCCCTGACACTGATGAGTAAAAGTCAAGCGGGCTGAATAAGAAATCCTCTCTGTGTAGTGTGGGACCTCTACGTGTGAAGCTTTGCAGCGGGGAGTGATTGATTTTGGTCATTCGTGAATGAGTAGAGCCGGGGGGCATGTGCGTACACGGGTCGCTGTGGCATGGGCATTGGGCAGCCAGACGTAAAGAGTGGTTTGTTTCAGTTGTCTCACCGGCTTTACGTTGCGTATATTATGTGCTGTCAATAGACGTATGTCTTTCATCCCTATAGGTGGTCCGCGACACTGTTTGTCCTGGGCCCTGCGTTGGTCCTGCCGTATCCCAGCACTCCCCTCTCAGGATGTGGGAGAACCGGCAAGAACATCGCCCACCTTCAAATAACAACACAACACAGGTCATTAGATGACCAAACTGTGAGGAATAAATAAATGTCAGATAGGTGGGAGGAGGGAAGGAGTGGGCGAGAGAGAAAGAGAGAGAGAGGGGGGGTGGCGAGAGAGAGAGAGAGAGAGAGAGAGAGAGAGAGAGAGAGAGAGAGAGAGAGATCCATAATGACAGTTGACTATGTTTAGCCCCCAGAAAGGCATTGGGATAAACAGCAGCTCTTCCTAGCTAACAGGAGGGCTTTAAGTCGCTGAATTGAAAACCCCCAAAGCCACTTTTTCCTGCCCGCACTGGCCATAATGAGAGCCCCGCCATTCAATTGTTGAATAGTTGAGGCTTTTCCCTTTGAGGTGACTGGCTTTAATATAGCAACACGACATACACAGCCCAGCAATGGCCGTCCCCAGCGGTGTTCAAAGCCGTGGCGGGATAGGGATACGGCTGACATGCATTATTCCCTACAAAAGCTGCCCTTTGTTTGCTTTATGCTCAGATCCCACAAATTGTAGGCTTTGTCCGTCAACATTTCTTATTTCAGTCTGAGTCTCCCCCCCTTTCGTCGCTGTCCTCCTTGGCCTTGGCATATGTTAGTGTAACAGAGCGTTGATAACCACACACACATTGAAACAGTCAGATGACTTTTTGTTGTCTGTTCATCCTTGCTATTGCTCCGTGGGGGGTTGGGGTGGTGGTGGCGGCGGAGGTGACTTTTCGCGTCATATTTTGTGTTCAATCCAAAGGTCTAAAATGAAGTCTGTGAAATATAGAAAATAAATAATTTGCTCTACTTAATGCAAATGCCCCATTTAATTACTTTTTTTTTTCATATATTTTTCCACCAACGTTTAATTTAATGGAGCAACTTAAATTGTGTACAATTAATTAAAACTCAACTCTGTGGTCACAAATTTGACAAAAACACTTTTCCAAGTATTCTCCGTAAAGAGCACCATTCTATGAAAAGGAATGCTCTTGAAATTCATGGGAAGGCGTATCATTATCTTTGTAACTATGTGGCATATATTTCAAATTCTCAGGTATAGGCTACTGTATGAGTCTTGTATTCTTTTATATTAAAATAATATTTCTCAGCATATTCTAAATTGTTTGGAAAACAAGGCCAACATTATGTCCCTTCAACTAAAAGCGATTTTAGGGTGTGTGTTGAGCTTTCCCCCAGAGTACTCAGGCATAGTATGGAATATGTGGTTTATTCATAGATGGCATTCGAGGGCAGTTCCTGAGGTTTCAAAGAAAATATGAATCATCACCCTCCCATCACTATATGTGAAAATACAGAGGGGTGCAATTTTAGTGAGTTTTTTTCCTGTCCAATTTGAATGAGAAAATGGACAGGAAAAGTTGCTGAAACAAAAACTGAGCTCCAATGACACAACATTTAGTGAACTTATTCATTTATGTACTATTTATTTATACCAGTCGATTTCTAGAATTTCCTTGTCATTTTGATTGAATGGGTACATTTTCTTTAGATTTAAAAATAAAAAGGACATTTCAGACATATTTCTACTGCACAAAAATACAATTAAAAGGTCAATGGGGCGCATTGGGGCGGGTGCCTTAATTCCTGAGCAGTGTGTTGTGCTATGAGTAATGATTAATTATAGCCTGATTTATAGTTTGTTGTATTATGTAATGTTGCGTCACTGATTTTCAACATAAACTTTCAACACGTTGCATGCCAGTAGATTCTTTACTAGTAGCCTACAATATTTTTTAATTGTAGTAGCCTAATACTACTGTAGAAAAACTATTACAATTAAAAGTCCTGCAAAATCTTTACATGAGTAAAAGTACATAAGTATTTGCATCAAAATTTAGGCTACTTTTTTCTACCAAATGCAGAATAGTACTCACAGTACTCATTATGCAGAATGGTCAGTTTCACAGTCATTGTGTTGCCTCTGCTCTGAGATGTAGTGGAGTATAGAAGCAATATTAATTAAAAAGAAATGTAATGTAAGTACTCAAGTAAAGTAAAAAAAATGTCTCTACTTGAGTGAATGTACTTTCAGTTTCGACCATGGGCATTATGCGTTTCAGTTTTAGATTTTTTTTTCCATTTTCCTCACTGCCAACCACTACTGTTGGTCCTGGGGAGGGTGCAGACAACCACATGTCTCCTCCTAACCAGATGTCTCCTCCAATACGAGTCGCTAGCAGCTTCTTCTCACCTGACGGTGAGGTAGGCACGTGCACACACAGACATCAAACAGGGCTTGAGCCCCTGCCCTTTTATCCGGCTGTAAAAAAGTGCCCTCTCCAGACCATGCATGCAGTTTTTACTATGGCGAAAGAATTGCAAATGCCCCCCTTTCCATGCCATGCGCTGCGATGCGTTGTGAGCTTGGAGGTCTGCTATTTTCAATATTTTCACCGAAAGGCCCTTTTAGAAATGTCAGCCCCTGCCTCTCTAACATTCTCTGCACGTCCCTGCAGTGAGGAGTTTCACCAGGATGGTGTAACTCATGCGGAGGTCGGAGGAACACGCTAATCACGCTATCCTTCACAGTTCCGCTCCCAGCTGAACAGGCACACAGGCAGAGAGCCCTCTTCTCCTGCCAGTTTCCCACCTGCAAACGCGGTCAGTTGTGCGTGTGTTGGAGCGCCCACACAGTGCGTGTGTTGGAGCGCCCACACAAGCAAGCCGGAGGCATCGTGGAGGTGTTGAACCCCAGTCTCCACGGTGGTGGGCAGGAACTTACAACCCCTACACCACCTGGACAGTGGACACCCTTACCCTACAGGCTTTTCCGTTGAAAATCCGTTACAGTAATTTCTGCAAGTGACAGTGTGACACATAACCTAGAGGGTGACCGTATATTCAGTCCCTCAAACCGGGACCCTTGAATTCAATTCACACTTTCGTCCCCTCAATCAATGTGTCCATAGTGATCATACGAAAATGTATAAATTAGCTGTTCCAGAGCTCCGCAGAACAAGCCGAGCTCCTGACAGGTCAGGCACCATTAACTGAGCACACTGCCAAGTCAGAGCAGGTCAAAACACTGACTGGCGCCACCACACATGCACACGCACGTACGCACGCACGCACGCACGCACGCACGCACGCACGCACGCACGCACACACACACACACACACACACACACACACACACACACACACACACACACACACACACACACACACACAGAGGCTGGTAGATTGCTCAATTAGCCCTCCTCTAGCCTGTGCCTCTCTTAAACCTGGAGCTACACTTAGCAGTCATTAAGCTCAGGGTCAAGTGTGATCCCTGTGCTTATCTGCATCAGTGGCACACATGTGTGTATGCCGGCGCAAGCACTTTTGCACGTACGTACGCACGCACCCATCCATACATGTATATACAAACTACCCTCAGATTTTCTGGAGAGAGTTGTTGGGTAATATAATTGAAATAGCAAGGGATGCCATTGAAGAGGCAATGCTGCCCTCATGTGCTTTGAAAGCAGTTATTACAAGTGGTTAAGAAATACCATTTGTGGGTAGGTTTTTTAAGAGTCCCCCCCACCATAATTCACTTAGCCCTCCTTTTTGAAACCACATGTTAGGGAGAGAGGGTCACCCTCGAGGCACCTTATACTGTATCTTCCTGTACATGTTCAGGACCCGCCGGGCATTGTGCTGCTGCTTCTGTGAACTTCCAAGAGCCTCGACGACAACTTGTCTGAGCGGAACCATCCAACTGGCTGTGATGCTCCGGCTCTGCGGGGTGGTCTATGGCGGTCTAGGGAGAGAGAACACAGTGTGAGTCCCACCGGCCCGATTAGGATGTAATAGCTGGTGTGCTTAAGTGTGAGGTGGAACAGTGAGATGCTTTATCTGGGGCTGATCACAAAGCACGTCTCCCTGCTGGAGACCCTCCAGCCTGATAATGACTAAGGGATGTGCGGTGGGCCGGGGAGGAAACTCCCTTCACCGCAGCCCTACTATCTCTGTGGGAGTTCATTACACACACACAGACTGGCCGCACTCACACACACACACGCACATGCACAGACGCACGTGCACACGCTCACTCACACTCACATTGATTTACCAGAGCAGACGCAAACATGGATGCACAGTCTCAAAGTGCACACACAGACACATACGGTACATACATGCTGACATGAATGTTGGTGCTTGTATGGGGGGACCATTACTCTATGTGCACAGACTTACACACACACACACACACACACACACACACACACACACACACACACACACACACACACAGAGAGAGAGACACTGCCATGGAACGCTGGTGGGCAGATGCGCACACCATTCGCCACACTATAAAGCATCCTGAATAGATTCCTGTGGACATCCCCTGCCGCACCCAAGCAGACAGGCTCCCCGCCAGCCCTCCACCCACAGTCCCTCCCTCAACCCCCCCACACGGCCGCCCACACACACAAACACGGTCAAATCCTCAGTGTTACTTTCATTCTGAGAGTGCAAAAAATTATCCCAAATGGACAGGTCCATTTGGGTTCATTTTTGCGCTCTCAGTCAAACTGACACTGAGGATTTTACTGTGCACGTCAAGGCTATAGGGACAGAGTGGTGCGGCTGATGGCTGTGATACTCAGCCACTATAGTGCTCAGATGGCAGTCATGACAGTCAGACAGAGACTAAGTAAAACCATCTGGGTCACTGAAAGGGTGTCAGGGCATGACAGGGGTTGTCTCAATGTCATATGGACCACACACACACACACACACACACACACACACACACACACACACACACACACACACACACACACACACACACACACACAGGTTTTCCCACGGCAGGAATAAAGGCACTAAGAGGGCAATACATATTCCATAGCCTATCATAAATCTAGGCCATTGCTGCTGTAGAGCAACACAATGTTGGCCCATCATCACCGTACAACTCTTAGGGTAATGTCATCTAAATAGCTAACGTGTGTTAGCTATTAAGATGGCCTATCTAAGTTACTCTTCAAAAAAAGGTTAGAGCTACACTTAAATGTTTTCTGTTCACGAATTGGTGTGGTGGAAAACTGCCTTTAAGCATGGGGAGACCCAGGTTATCCCATGGCAATGATTGCTAGGCTATAGCAATATAGGCTAGAGCTATTTAGGGCTGTCACAATCATTACATAATCGTCTAATCGCAATCATTTGACATTTAAACATAGTGGAAATAGCAGATCTACAAGCTCACAACGCAGAAATGTAATTGTCAACGACAAAAACACAATGAAATCGCTAATCGCAATTATTTGAGTGACAATCGTCATGTAAAATGTCATAATCGTGACAGCCCTACTATTTAACACTTTAGAAAAGTTAATTGACATCTACGTCTAAATATACATCTACAAAACAGTTAGAGAACAGTGTGTGAGACATTGAGTCAAATTGTTGCAGATAGTGAAGGTAGTCTAACCTCAAGTGTCCATCACTTGTGATCCTGTCATCCTACTGCATGTCCATGTCGACATCCTACATGGGTCTGATTGCTGCCACCCTCTGATGAAATTAATTATTTTAACTAAAGCTTTGATGCCATCTGCTGGTAAGATCTTGACATGACATACACGCAGTATATTTATATAAATCTTTTATTTGAAACTTTCAGATGTAAAGTACAATTTTCTCCCGGATCACACCGTAAAAATGGCCAGTTCATTCACAGTTAAGGCCATGATACTAGTATGAGAATTTCTGGAGGCAGCCTTGCAGTCTAATTGGAGACGAGATAGAAAGTTGGAAAACAAATATATTAACTGCTGAAGAAAATCCCAATGTACCTGGGGAACTAAATTTACCCTGGTCAGAAAGAACTGCCAAAATGGCTGCTTATGTATCATGGCCTATAGTCCCTTTTAATGAGTTTTAATTCATTTTTATCAGTTTGTAAAGAGAAGACTGTCGCACACCCAGTAGTTCTTTTGATCAGTTTAAAATGGCAAAGAGAAAGAAGGGGAAGGACCCAGTTCTCAGCAGAAAGAGTGTGAAAGAGAAGAGCTCAGGGTGACAAAGGCAATTCCACTGTAATAACTCTCCAATGTCTAGATGAAGAGTTGAACTTGCCACATTGGCCATGAAGAGATGCTACAGTCATATGCGTTACATGTTTGAACAAACTGTATGCGCACATTTAAATTAGGAAGAAAAAAAAAAGAAAAAAAAGAAACACACACCAAAGGAAAAAAAGAAAAATATCAAATTTGTTCTTTTCTATTTACAAGATCTTTGTAATGTTACTGAACAGAATTTCAACCAAGGATGCCACGGTGCAAATCTGTTTTATCACTCAACTGGTGAAATGCTTTGTCATACATTCATAAAAAAAAGAAATTAATTTAAAAAGATAAGTCTCCCAGTCCTGCTGAAGTCAATAATAGATTATGTTCATTATTTCCAGTCTGAATGTTGCCGGTCTTCCTTATCTGCTGTATCAGTGAAGTCAGTAATAGATTATGTTCAGCATTTCCAGTCTGAATGTAGCTGGTCTTTGATTGATCTGCTGTATCAGGTTGCAACAGAATAGCCAGGGTTTTGGTGCTCCAACTGCTCCATAATGGTATAGTGGTTGATACAGAAGTGGACAGTACGTTTATGATGAAAAACCTCCACTCTGAACCATAGAAGTGACTTCAAGTACAAATAAACACATATTATGTATATGTATAAATTATATACACACACATACGCTGTGACTTGATGGCAACATAACATGGAGACTAAACAAAAAGGACAACAGGCACACACTCCAGTTCCACACGTCAAAAACAACGGCAAATGTGCCACTGTTAGCAAACATGTTGGAACATTAAAACATAAATTCAAGCCATCCTGAGAACAATCTGAAGAAAATAAATACACCCTGGGCTCCACGCCTTATGCACACTCCTGTTGATAGACTGTGGTTGTGTGTCAGTGTGTGCATGTGTCTTATCAGACAACTCAGTCCAGGCTGTGTCTGTTGCTGTGTCAGTATCCCTGTAGTCCATTATAAATCTTCTGTACCGATTCCTGCTTTAGGAGACCTCGAATACCTACAAGCAAAGGCACACACACACACACACACGCACGCACACGCACACACACACACACACACACACACACACACACACACACACACACACACACACACACACACACACACACACACACACACACACACACACACTTTAATAAAAAACTTTTCACAGCTTTCTGATCATGTCGCCTCCTGAATCCTTTGCAACATATTTGATCTAGTCTCTCAATGAAAAGACGGTTGCCATAAATACATGAAACATAACAAAAACAATGAATTTGTCGGTACAGACAGAACAATGCAATTCCCAGCTCGGCCCCCCCACCCCACCCCACCCCACCCCACATACAGTACATATTAGAGACACACGGGCGCCTACAAATTCACCCCCCACAATTGAGACAAGCGACACCCACTTCGGGTAAGGTGAATGTCATACTGCAAGCCAGTTCATAGAAAGTCACTGCAATTCAACTATAGTATAGTACTTTTAAAATAATCCTACATGAAGTGGAGATTATATTGATTTAAATAAAAATAGGTTTCCAAATGTATGGACCGACTCTGCCAACATATCAAACATATAATTTTCCAAATGTCTGTCTGTCTGTCTGTCTGTCTGTCTGTCTGTCTGTCTGTCTGTCTGTCTGTCTGTCTGTCTGTCTGTCTGTCTGTCTGTCTGTCTGTCTGTCTGTCTGTCTGAAACAGCGTTTCTCCTCAGTGGCTGGAGCAATTGATCTGAAATCGCATCACCATTAGCATATGAACACACCTAAAGGTGTCTCCACACCAAACAGCCTACAGGAGACTACTTCTGACTGTACACAGACTGCAAAGAACTGCAAAGAACTGCAAAAAACTAAGCACTTTTATTTTTTCAGACGCAGCCGACTGTAGTTACTGTATGGCAGTGGTGCCAGGTCAGCTCGTTATAAGCAACGTTGATCCTGTTTTCCTATAATGTTGCTAGTTGTGGGTTGCTTTTGTTTGGGCTTGTTTCTGAAGTGTAGTTGCTTATTTGGCCTTGCTTTCAACATTATTTTATAAAATAACTAATGTAATAGAGCTCAGAGGTGAAACTGGGCGCTGCTTTCGGGCTTATTTTCATAGACCTAGTCGCTTATTTCACTCACAGAATCTGGCAAACATACCCGGAGGCACTGTGTGTTCTCCGTGCAGAGGAGAAGGGGGAAAAAAGAACAACAACACGGGGAGCTGCTGCACTATTTACTAGCTTTGCTTTGGATCAGATTGGAATAGGAACTGAGAGTTGAGATTGAGAATATGGTATTTAGTAAAAATATGCGACGGGAAAATGTCTCTGGCTTATTTTGGCTTGGTTTTGCAACAGTAGCAAACTATTCTACAACTCCCTCAATCTTACCGATGGCCAGGGGCGACTGAACAAAACTGAGCAAGTCCAGTTTTCCAGTTTTCGGTCGATAACGTTCCCGACCCGCTGCCGAAAACCTGACGATGAGCTCCCGTTCGGCAACCGACGCTATCCGCCGCCTTCCGCCGCCGATTCGCGGCCGAATCGGTTTGGTTAAAAGTGCCCTTAACAGGGAGTGTCATGGCCCTGTTACAGATGTTGTCCAAAAATCATGCAGATCGGTACACAGTATCTCTATAGCCATTAAACGAAACGGGTATTTCTTACATTGATGCTCCTACATATTATCATGTAAGCACCAGTTAAAGTTACTTTCCATCCCTCATATACTGTGTGCACAGTGCACCCCATAACCCACACACTGCACATCATTTCAGAGCTCATATCTTTGAACGGGTAAGAGCTAGTGTGATTTAATTTGACACTTGCATAGTTACCCATTATGTTAACAGAGCGGAGGGGAGACGGCAGACAGAACCTGTCGCTTCTCAGTGACATCACTGTCTTTACTGCTATGCAATTACGAGCGACGATTTTGAAGATTCTGACATTTTCAACTACAGAGTGAATTCTCCAGGTTAGTAGTAATCCAAAAATAAGTCTTGCAAGACGCCAGATGGAAGAAGCAAGATGTGATAATTTCCCAAAATAAATAGCCTAATATACAACAAGCGTATCCGGGTATTGAAAAACACAAGGGATGCGTTTGTGACGTATACCATGCGGCCACTTAAACTTAAGATTTCCAATGCTAGCACTTTTGACTCACTGATGAAGTATATTACAGTACGTTGTGGGTTGTATATTGCGATGGCAGTTATAGCACATTAAAAAAAGGCAAATCAAACAAATGAGACACTTTTTTAGAACACAGAAAAAATAATCGCTACGGCCTCAGTAGTCAACCAGTGAAATTACGATGCCCCTTATTAGAAGGATTGCATTGACAGCTGCAGTACACCGTTCTCCCTTACCCCGAAATGGGGCCGCTGTCTCAATAGGGGGGCGTGAATTTGTAGTCGGCCGTGTCTCTATACATACCATCTTTCTGCTGCTCGTCCAATTGCGTCTGGGGGAAGTCCACGTCAAAGGTGATAATGAGAGAGCCACGGATGTTGATGTTGTCGAAGTTGGGCAGACCCTCACTCTTCTTCCATAGCCGAGCACCGGGCTTGGTGATCTTATCCCTAACTATATGGACCTGGTAAATTGATGACATAATCCCCTTTACTCAATAGTGATCCAAACAATTGTGAATGCATTGAAATTAGAATAGGATCTTTGGCAGATTCATTGATGGTAGATGCCACGAATCACAATAGACCTATAATAAATATGAATTATCGGCTGATCCCAATAGTCTGGGAACAAATCTAGGTTTTACCCTGTATAGTATAATATAGATTGTGAATAAAGATATTCAATAACAGAGGTGCCAAGTACTGTGACGTAGCAAAGATGAACATTTTCTATACCATTTCTTTCAAATTAAATTGCATGTGTACTGTATTTGTTTGTGTGCCCCTATCTCATATGAAGAATTGCTTGCTTATACAGGATTCTAATTTCACATTCACCAATTACAACCACATTGGCATACTAAAATAAAAAGGCATTTTGTCCTCAACACCAACCTTGTGTCCGTCTAGGTGTGTGATGTCCATCTCAAAGCCAACCAGTGCCTCCACAAGAGAGATTGTGACATTGGTGTACAGGTCATCCCCGCGACGCTCGAACACAGGATGCCTGAAAGAACATGAACGTTATCAGCTTATTCTTTGCTCTTGAGCTGTTCATTTAGGCTTTCCAGTACAGACTCTTCAGTGCACAAATATTGTGGATGATTCCACTTTCAAATAAAAGAGTGAGTTGAGTGAGTTTCATGAATGAGTTCATACTTCAACACTTTGATGCGGAAGCGCAGATCTCCTGGTTCTCCGTCGATGTGAGGTTCCCCTGTGGATCAGGGTAAATGATGAGGAGAGAGAACGCTAAAATATTTTTATTTATTTATAGCATGGGTCTTCAACAGGGTGTCCAGGACCCCTAGAGGTCCTCAGAGTTACTACAGGGGGTCCTCCAAATGTTTGAGTGATAGAAAGTACTTTTCTCCTTTTTTATATTAACCACTTGAACCCTAGTGTCCAAATTCTTAGAACTTTAGCCAAAAATAGCAGATCTACAAGCTAGCGCGAGGCGTTGTGAGCTTGTAGATTGGCTATTTTTGGCAAAGAGCTTTTAAATAGAGGGGAAAAAGAGCAGACTAAGTACAGAGTGAAAGGTCAAGTTTATTAAGTATTGACGGTTCAACTGATTAAATATCTGAAAACACAAATTGACATGAATCCAAAATACACTGACGATTGTGCTGTCAAACAATGAAACTACATGGAGGAGGTTGTGGGGGTCCCTGCTTAATCTCTCTCTCTCAACTAAGGGGTCCTTGGCCTGAAAACGCTGAAGACCCCTGATTTATAGCCAGCCTTGAGACATAAGGTGGATGTCACCTTACCTTCTCCAATGAAAGGGTACTCCATCTCATCTCGCACCCCCTGTTCAATTTCTACCTCCAGGGTTCTCTCTTCATTTACCAGTCTGAAATAGTTGCCACATAGCAATCATCAGCGTCAGCACATTCCAGTCAGATCTTTCATTGAATTCCTGACGTATATTTTGTATATCCATCTACAAATGCACATTAACTCTCAAATACCTGGAACGCGCCCGAGTCGCGTTAGATTTTAACCACTTTAACCATTATTTTATGCTTTAACTATTGAAAAATAGCAGATATACAAGCTCACAGCGCTGCGAGCTTGTAGATATGCTATTTTTGAAAAATCGTGAAAATGTGTGCAAGTCTTTGAATATCTCTGACCCGACTTCTAAATCCTTCTTCTAAATCATGTTGTTCTCAAACTGTTTCATGTCAAGGACCCCCAAAATTACAGGTATTTGGCCGCGGACCCCTATCTCAATATGTTGTTCCAGGGACCACCCAGAAGCAACTATTTGAGTTACAAATGTTCGCTTTTAAATAGATATATTCAAAGACTTGCAAAGAAATATCATGATTTTTCAAAGATAGCAGATCTACAAGCTTGCAGCGCGGCGCTGTGAGCTTGTATATCTGCTATTTTTCAATTGTTAAAGCGGTCAATAATCCTAGGCCTAAATGGGTTAACTCTGTATGTGTATTTGACATGACATCTCGACATTTGCATTATGCCGAGAACTGTCCGACCAATCGGCGTAGTTTAGACCCGAGGATGAGTTGGAGTGGGAATGTGGTTGCCCAGAACCTGACATCTTTGTTTCTGTCTGTGTCTGTGTAAACACTCGTCCCTCCAAGTCCCTTTAATGCCCATATATGGGAATGTATATCTGTGCGCTCATATGTAGATCTTGATGTCATCAATATGACATCATAATACTGATGTCATAGACATTCTGAGTGTGTGGAAATGGAACCGAACCCAATGGACAATTCCATTTGCACAATCTCAGGGTTAAAAAAATCTACACTCTTTATAATGTAGAGTAGATCGAGACTAGAAGGATGCTATTCTGGGAAATTGCAAGTGTGGTTGCCGTGGCGCAAGTCATCAATATTAACCCATATATGGACATATTGTGTCAGTCTCATGTGGTCTATGACATGTGTCATCTCCATATTTGGGAAAAGTTTTAAATGTTTGCATTTTCCCCATTCAAGTCAATGGAGACATTTTATATTTTTAATATAATACAATAAATTGTGGTAACCACACAAATAATAAGCCGTTGTACACTCTCAGAGTTACATTGTACATTTAGATCGCTCGTGGTCGCCGGACACAAGGTTGAAAACCAGTATGATAGACTTAAAGGAGTAGTTCACCACTTTTCAACCTGTCTTCATATAATAGGTCCTCACTAATGTTCATGATAAAATATCACAATTTTTTTCTACTCAGTCCAAGTCTCCTAGGAGAGCTGTGGGAAGTTCAGAATCCATAGTCTTGTGACATCATCATTTTCCCCAAAAAAAAAATTTAATCAATATTTTTGAAAAAAATATTTAGATTTTTATTATCGTGAGAACAATGGCTTCCACTTTAAAATTGCAACTTTTCAGGAATAGAAAGCCTGCAGTTTCTATAAGCTGGATTGACAATCGATGATGTCACAAGACTATGGGTTTCTGACCTGCCCACAGCCCTCCTCTGAGAAAAAAAAAAAAAAAAAAAAGAAAAAAGCTATTTTTGAGTGAGGACCAATTATATGAACATAGGTTGAAAAGTGGTGGAGTGCCCCTTTAAGTACTCTGACAACGGGTAATATGCATCGCTGGAGAGGCAAGCGTTCCCAATGGGCATTAGCCTATTTCTCTGATATATAAAGTTGTTTCTGTACTTGCTGTAAGCTTTTTGAAGGAATCACGGAGGCATGACTCACTTTATATTGGCACATTCATCACAGACCATCTCCTGAGTCATTTGGAAACGGCCAGGACCAAGCTGCGTTGTCCTCATCTCCTGTCTGCAGTTACATTTTCTCTTGCCAGGGGCTTCTTTGGCTACAGGCTTGTTCCGCACGACCTGTGTGGCAAGTAGAGTTGGATTATTCCTAAATTAATGAGTAGAGTGGGTGAGAGATTTTTGTACATAAGCATGTAATGAACTGGACAATGTCGGCAATTTTATAATAGAACATCTTTCATGCAATAGAAACATACGGGAATATGTTCACACCAACTCAAAACAAGAGGAGAAAGGTGTTTTGCTTGGATAAAGAAACTGTTGTTTTTGTGTATTGAGAATAAGAACTGGTGCTAACCTCGACAAAGTTCCCAGAGTAAACCTCTTCAAGAGTGACTTCCAGGTCTAGTATTATGTCGTTTCCTCTTGGGATGTTTCTGTCCTGTTGCTGACGATTACCACCAAACATGAACCCAAAGTCGCCAAAGAAACTAGGGAGGGAATGATGTAGTAGGAAGAAGTGGTGTATGTTTTAATATCCGCAAAAGTATTTTTTATTTTTTTATTTAACCAGGATTGTCACCACCGAGATTAAAAATCTTTTTTTTCGAGGGAGACATCACCAAGACAGGCAGCAGCATGATTAAAAACAGTTAGAAAATAGAAAACATAATGAGAAGAAGAAGAAGGGAAAAAAAAGGAATTTAGCTGGCCTGGGCCGTGGTCCAGGTATCTATAGACACATAAGCAACCTGACAGTGCATCGTGGGTTCAAGCCCCGTTCCCGACGATTTTTACTGCATGTCATGAAGATGACCACAGTCCGGCCCGGGTAAATAAAGTGACAACACGTCACCCACTTTTAGCCTCCCATTTCTCACAAGGTACGTGGCTTAAATGTGAGATAGCTGTGAGATTTAACATGTTTTGATACAAATGACAATGACCTACCTCGAGAAGATATCATTGTGCGAGCCATGGTGACCCTCTTTGAGACCATCTTCCCCATATGCATCGTACTGTTTCCTTTTCTCCTCATCTGACAGGACCTACAAATAAGAACAACAAATAAGTCACATTAATAAAAAATAATAGTCATGTTTACTATACACCCTGAAGAAGACCTATTTTATGTGGAAAGGGTTTGTAAAATAAAATAAAAAGGTTATTTCATCGTGGCTACGTGGCATCTTTGCTTTGCAACAGTTATAGATCTCCCGTGGTCAGCACCCCCTCACTACTGGTGTGCACTCCTATTCCATCATGATCTTACTACACCACATGTGGCTAAATCATAGGGGCTGTCGCTTAAAATAACATTGTGAGAACTGAACACACCGATGCACCTGCAAAATTGAATTAATCTGATTCTGAGCCCAGCCCACAGTACTCCACGTCGAGTTTTCATGAATGCCAGCGGGCCGACGTAACAGCCAATCAGAGTGAGCCACACTGTCTATTGGACCAATCAAAATGTCACAAGCGTTTCCAACGACAACCAAACGGGTCGCTTACAGAGGAAGACTTTTGTATTTGCCTCGGGCGTTACTTTCTCCACATAATAGACATTAAACAGTCAGAAACCACCTAGTTTGCGTTATAACACATGGGTAAGTGTATAGACAACTTTCCTGTGTAAACTAACGGACAGTTATCCCGCATAAGCCCCGCCTCCTGCATCATAAACAACAACAGTATTTGAAACCGTAACATAAGGTGAATTTAATGAGCACCCAACCTCATAGGCTGCCCCCAAGTCTGCAAATTTGTCTGCAGCTTGCGGGTCATCTTGGTTTCTGTCGGGGTGCAGCTGTAGTGCCAGCTTTCTGTAGGCCTTCTTGATGTCCCTGACTGTCGCCGACTTGCTCACTCCCAAGATCTTGTAGAAATCTCGTCTATAGGACACACAAAAGAAAGGTATGACGACAGAAACACACACACACACACACACACACACACACACACACACACACACACACACACACACACACACACACACACACACACACACACACACACAGGGCTTAAATCACTTAAAAGTGAAGTTCAACGTGCCATCTGACACACACACACACACACACACACACACACACACACACACACACACACACACACACACACACACACACACACACACACACACACTAGAGAACAGAGGCTATTAGGGTATCATATCCTTGTAGGAAGAGGATAAACGTTGTAGGTCAGTATTAAAGTTCTTATTATTGGTCATTGAAATGGCCATATTAATAACGTAAGGATTACATTATGATCAAGGCTCCCACTAATAGTAACAGCAATCAAAGCCAGACCAGCACTATTAATATTAGCCAGCTAGCATCAGATTGCTGTCTGTCCACTCCTCTCTCTCTCTCACATGCCGCTGCTACTCAGCCGACCAATCACAATGGAACATGTGTACCAGCCGGCTGATGCCTGTTTTCTATTCGGCTTATTAATATAATCTGTAAGAAAACAACTCACCCCGCGAGCACCACCGTGATGACATAGAGCAGGAGACAGCAAACATTGTACAAATTCATGCCTCGGGTGGCCATAGATCCTGCGTGTTTTGTTTAAAGAGGCCAACAGAACAGCCGGCTTCCAGAGAGACTCGCTTTCCTCCCTCCGTGCTGGCTGGACCTGTCAGTCACACGGACCTCCTTCCTTCTGTCAGGGAATGTCCCGCCCCCTTCCTGGCGGAAGACCCGCCTCTTTTTTTATTCAAACCCCGCCCACGTTTTAAAGCAACAGAAGACTGTCAGTGGGTGGGGTCTCAAACTTTTTCATGATGTCAAGGACCCCCAAACAAACCCGCGGACCCTTATTTGAAAAGATATGACAGGGACCCCCACAAGAGAAGATTTTTACGACTCTAGCATTGATTCTAAATCCATTTTAATTTCAAGGACCCCCAGTTTGTTTGACATACATTAGGCTCGGCTATTAAAGGACCCCCATTTATGGCATTTCCAATTTATATTGTAAATGTTGTCCATTTGGTTCCATTTCTACCCTCTCAGAGTTAAATTAACATTGAATTTTGTTTTTAAAAACAGCCTTTTTTCCCCCAACACAAAATAGCTTTTTGGGGAATGTTTTTTGAAAATATTTTTGAATAATAATTAAAAAACAAAATGTATGAAACAAATAAAAATCTGTCTGCGACCCACAAATGGGTATGCGAACCACTGTTTGGGAAGTAAGCGTTAAAGCTCTGATATTAAAACAGCAGCCATTCATATTCATAAAAGTTCTCCCCGGGCGCGCCCCCGTGAGCTGCCTTGCGCGCAACAGATGGACTGAGTGGCTGTGAACAACAACAGGGCGCCAAATAGGAAGAACCTCGCATGTGTGTATGTGTGTGTTGTCTGGCTGCTTTCACAACAAACCAAACAGCTGGAGTTCGACATCTTTACTTTCACTTATGACGGACTTTACAGATCCATTCCCTCTCTCTGGAACATGGAGATATAACATCCTTTTGCTTGGACGAGTGCAGAAGCTCAAAGTAAGACCGCAGGAGGCGGTCTGTCTCCATCCTTCCCCGCTTCGTTAGCATAGTTAGCTATTGTTTGAGAGCCTGAAAACTATATTTAGGCCATATAAGGCCATCAAGTTACGTATTACATGCTGGAGAGATCAAAAGTGTACGTTTCGTGATCTTATACATTGCACCAATATGTTGTGTCAGATTTAACCACCCTTGCTGCTTGCATGCTAAACTAAGTAAGGTGATGATGCCAAGTCAAGTGTTTTTATGAGCTACTCATATTGCATGCATCTGATGCCAGTTGTCATGGGAACATAGATGCTTTTAGTCAGGGAATATTATCAGAATACCTGTCAAAGCTGGGAATAAATTCCTTACAAAACAATTTTTTCACCAATGTGTTCGTAATAGTAACATAGTAACAATAGTAACATAATCAAAATCCCTAGGAGAATCTTTTGACAGATAGGGTAAGTTTGTGTTTCATTCACTCAATATACACTACTATAAAGGAAAACAATACTCCCTTTAAGTGGGATGTGAGGGGTCTAACTAGGTGTTTTTAATTATTCTGAATCCATTGCAAGTATTAGTTTTGCACGAAAAAACATTCCTTGGGCTAAAAAATGACAGTGTCATATGGGTCATAACTTTTCAGTTTTGTGAGGGCCTTTTCTAGCCCAAGGAGTTTTTTTTTTTTGCAAAAAGAATGCTTGCAATTTGCAATGAACACCTACTGTAGTTAGATCCCTCAGACCCCACTTAAAGCAGATTTTTTTGGGGAGTCTTTTTCCTTTATAGTATAGTAAGTGAATGAGACCCAAACTTATCCTAGCTGTCAAAGATTCTCCTAGCCGCAAATTGCAACACTCGATTTTTTTTATAATCGGATGAATCTAGGGTTGCAATACCTCCCATAGGCAGCCAATGCATCAAAACGTTATTTTGCTATCTGATTGTATTAAACGACATCAAACTCACCAATATTGCGGCTCTATGGAAAGCTTGGAATTTACTCTTGCTATCTGCAAAGGGTTTGTTTCTGAAAAATCCACCGTATAATTGTTATGATTTATTTTCTGTCAAGAAATCCGAGCAGACATGGTTTATTTTCTAAGTGTTGAACTTCGGAAGCGCTTGTCTTCTATAACGCCATGTCCCGCTGCCTCCTGCATAATGTGACATTTAGAACCAGGTGGTCACAGGACCGTTGAGGGATTTTCCACGAGCGCTTCCAAACTCCAGGACTTAGAAAAAATTATCACCGGAACCAAATTTCTTGGATAGAAAGTAACTCATAACATGTCTACTGTGGATTTTTCTGAAACAAACACTTTGCAGATAGAAAGAGTAAATTCCAAGCTTTCCATAGAGCCGCAATATTGGTGAGTTTGAAGTCGTTTAATACAATCAGATAGCAAAAAACTGTTTTGATGCATTGCAAACTAAGATTCTCCTAGGGATTTTGAATTTCAAACTTTGTTATGTTACTATTAGACACCTTTACAAACACATTGGTGAAGAAATCGTTTGGTAAGGAATGTATTCCCAGGTTTTATTAATATCCCCTGACTATAATTCTTGGTTTGTCTGTTCTGTATGCCCAGCCCTCATCAAACTAACTCTTTTACAGTAATACATATACCGTAACTAATTATTCTGTTATGAAAACCAAACGTTCCACAGCTATTTTATCTCTTTCCTTATCAGACATGGAGCTAGACAATGTGAGCATATGGCCACGCATGGAGCCCTTCTTGCTGGGAGCGTTGCCGGTGAATATATTATACTTATGGTCCCCTATGTAGCATCAGTCAATTAATTGTGTGTCGCACACACTGATGCTTTAAAAAATAACAGCGCATGATGTCATTGTAGGTGGCTCCTCCATCCAAACTCGGCATCTACTACCTTCGTAAGATGGTGACCTACGTGCGCACGCGGGATGGCTGCTTCCCCACTTTGGGCTGGGCCATGTGGAAGCACATCGCCTGTGGAAAGCTGCAGCTCCCAGAAGACCTTGCTTGGCTCTACTTTGAGACCTTCGACCTTCTTGTGGGCCACCCGCCTGAGGAGAAGTTGGAGTGGGCGGAGTCTCTGTCCCAGTGTTCCACCTCCAGAGAACTGGATCGTCAAAGGAGCAAGGTGAGCGACGGACACGGGAGGACTATGAATTTGTCAAGCTGTAAGCTAAGAGCTTCTTTGCTACAAATTGCAACACTAGATTTTTTTCTTAATCGGTTGAATCTGGGGTTGCAATACCTCCCATAGGCAGCCAATGCATCAAAACTATCTTGCTATCTGATTGTATATTAAACGACGTCAAACTCACCTATGGGAGCTATTGCAACCCTAGATTCAACATATTTAAAAAAAGATCTAGAGTTTCTAATATGCCTTCCATTCCTTGGAACTGTAACAGTAACATTATCTATCTTCTATTATGTCACTTGCTTTTATTTGTCATCCATCTTTTGTGGGGGCATACCGTGCTCATTGTTTTATTAGCTATTTTTTGCCCAAGGGGGAAAGTGAACCAGATATTGATATCCACCAGGCTGTATCACTTTCCTCATCTCCGCCCCTCCATTCTCTTCCAGTTGTCTGTGGACACAGTGCAGTTCCTCCTGTTCCTTTACCTCCAGCAGCTGAGCCGTGTGTCGGCTGTGTCCCTGCGGACCTCTCTGATTGGTGAAGAGTGGCCTAGCCCCCGCCCCCGCTCCCCCTCTGCCTGCTCCGACCGAGAGGGCAAGACCAGCTCCCAGAACAAGGTACTCTCCCCCCTGATGTACAACACCATATTACTGTGGAAGACTGTCTCATTATATGACGATAGATAGTAGACATTAGGGCATTAACGACTTGTGATTTTTGCAAGTCGACTCGACTCAGTAAAAAGTTGAGTTGAAGTCAACTTTATCGTTTGATGACGTCATCACATTGACTGGGGGGGGTCAAGGCTTTTGTTTTGATAATATTATAGATTCCACGCAACCAGCATCATTGAATAATGAGAGAATCATTCTGCCCTTGACAATAAGCAATCCTACTGTTTGAATGATGTACACACGCACACACATGGAGAAAAACATTATAGAAAAAATTCAAAGGGCTTTTGTTTAATTTTCAACTTCCGAATTTCCCTGGTGGGAGTCGACTTGTGTAATGAACTCGACTTGTCGGTTAATGCCCTAGTAGACATAGAAGGTTATGGAAGAGAAAGTACCACATATAAACATTTGTTCATAAATGCTTATAGCTTTATATTACCTGTATTTTAGTGGAAAACATCGGCAAGTTAATTTTCCAGTGTAGGAAACTTGTAGAACTGGTTTTGCATCCCCCTTTTCTCTCATTGTGCTCTCTCTGTCCTTCCTTGACTGTGCAGAACTGGGATGACCAGGCCCACCTGTCATTTGTGCAGAGTCACTTGTGTGAGCTGCTGGAGCTACTCGTGGAGCCAGGCCAGCTGTCGGACTCTGGAAAGGCCATACGAGATAGTAAGGTCTGTGGACCTCAAGCATTAGACAACCACCTATAGCATGGGTCTTCAACAGGGGGTCCGGGACCCCCAGGGGGTCCTCCAAATCTTTTTTATATTATACAATTATAGGCTATATCCATATTACGTGAAATGTAGCCAAAAATAGCAGATCTACAAGCTCATTTTTGCTTTGTAGCTAAGCAAAAATAGCTTGTGAGCTATTTTTGGCAAAAAGCTTTGTGTAGAGGGGAAAAAGAGCAGACTAAGTACAGAGTGAAGGGTCAAGTGTATTAAGTATTGACGGTTCAAGTGGTTAAATATCTGAAAACACAAATTGACATGAATCCAAAATACACTGTGCTGTCAAACGATGAAACTATATGGAATCTATGATAAGGTTCTGGGGGTCCCTGCTTAATCTCTCTCAACTAAGGGGTCCTTGGCCTAAAAATGTTGAAGAACCCTGACCTATAGAGTGTGTATTATGGTAGATTGAGGCTGATTTGTTTAAGAATGTTTTTAAGATAGCTTGAGGCTGATTGTGTTTTATGGTCGTGACTGTCTTGTCCAGGTATCATTGGAAGCTGTGCAGGGCTTGAGTTTGCTACTGGAGGGCTCAATGGGTCATGGTAGAAGTATCCAGCCTGTACACAAACTGCTGGTCAAAGACCCCCTGCAGGGCCAGGCTGGCTACTCCAAACTCACTCACTCCTTTCCCCTGCACCAGCTCCTCACCTGCCTCCGAAACAACCTGGTACTCACCCCATTTGGTATGACGGCCTGCCTGCGTTCCGGCAAAAAACTGGCCTGGGCCCAACAAGGTATATTATATTTACAAATCGGCTTGAATCAGGAAGACCCCATCACACCTATAGCACATCACATATAGAACACTCCATTTGTATTTGTGTTCAAGTTTCTTTATTAGGATAAACTCCTTGAGATGTACCATGTCGTTTTCAAGGGGGGTCCCAACATAAATACAGTCGTTACAAAACAAATCATACTGTACTGTACAGCACAAAACAAAAATGAAACTCATACGAAAACCATTGTGAACCTTGAAAAACATCACAGCATATGGCATAAAATCCAGTAACATAGAACACATTTAAAAATGCTATGTTCAATACAGTGAGTGTAAAAATAAATATTTAAATAAAATATTGTATACATCAATATATACAGTTTTACCGATAACAAAAATATACAACTTCAAAGTAAGAAGACGGTGCACATATTACTGCAGGTGTGTGCTAGCTCCGCATCTACAGTACATGTCTCTGTCAACATAACTTCCTATGTTCACTCTTGTCCCATCACGTGTGTGTGTGTTCACCTTTCAGTGGAGGGGGCCATCAAGAGAGCCAAGATAGCCAGGAACACCCACTTGGCTCCACCTGGCAGCAGGATGGTGCTCATGTCGCAGGTCTTCAAACAGACCCTGGCTAAAGACTCTGAAAGGCTGGTTGGTGCCAACATCAAGATCCACCGCTGCTCTGGTGCCTTCATTTATCTACTCTCGCCTCTCAGGTAAGGCTGGCCTACCCCTGAACAACAGACCGGCTCTCATAAAAACAGCATGTATGTTCTCTTTATTTCTTTCCTTTTTACTATTAACTTTGCATTCTGCCATTTATAGCATATTTGAGTCTTGCTAACCTTGATACCTGGCATGCTGTTAAAGTGTAGTTTTATTGTGTACATCAGGGGTCTTCAACGTTTTCAGGCCAGGGACCCCTTAGTTGAGAGAGAGAGATGAAGCAGGGACCCCCAAAACCTGTTCGTAGATTCCATATAGTTTCATTGTTTGACAGCACAATCATCAGTATATTTTGGATTCATGTCAATGTGGGTTTTCAGATATTTAACCACTTGAACCATCAATAGTTAATACACTTAAACTTTCACTGTACTTAGTCTGCTCTTTTCCCTCCAAAAGCTCTTTGCCAAAAATAGCAGATCTACAAGTGAAACGCTATAGCCCTCATTTAGGCCTCTTGTAGCAATGGTGTTCAGAGTATAGATCCAGAATAACTCTCTCCTCAGTAACAGGTTATCCATGTCTCCGCCTCTATGGGTAAATCTTACCAGCCCAATGCCAATATATAGAGTAGATGTATTATGATTATATCCTGATTAAAGTCGACAGCTACGGGACTAGAAATATCATGGTTTTGGATAGAATGTTCACTGATTGTCATTTTCAGGGCTCTAGTATACACCAGACCGCAGGGACATTTTGTTTTGCATGATATAATATATACCGGTATACCTGAATGTTTTTGACTCGGGAAAAGGGAGCTACAGTGTGCAAAATAGTATTTTGTCTCTAAAGATTTTAAAGAAATTATCTTTGTTTGTGTGGAAATGTGTATGTACCTTCAGATCAGTCAGCGTGGACAAGTGCCACAACAGCACGGTGGTCCTGGGTCCTGTGGAGACCAGCGTTCACATCCACGGCTGCGAGAACGTGCAAGTGGTGTGTGTGGCTGCCCGCGTTGCCGTTGGCTCCTCCTCACACTGCACCGTCCACACCTTGACCCCCACCCGCCCTCTACTCTTACCCGGGAACACAGACATCACCCTGGGGCCTTTCCACACACACTATCCCTCCCTGGAGGACCACATGGCCGCCGTGGGACTGGCCGTGGTGCCCAACATCTGGGACCAGCCTTTGGTGCTGGGGGCCGAGGGCCTCATCCACTCTTCGTCCTCCACCGACCCAGACCCGGGCTGCTTCCGTCTGCTGCCCCCGACAGAATTCCATACCATGGTAGTGCCTTTCAAGATGGAGGGGGATACATGTGAAGTGCCGGGGGGGCTCCCTGCGTCATACCAGGCAGCCCTGGAGGAGAAAGACAAGAGGATTGAGAATTGGCAGAAGACTGTGGCAGACGCCCATCTCAACAAGTGAGTTTATTGCACAATTATGCATCACAATGCATAATTGCAATTGTATATATGATTTATTTAGGTTTGTGCGGCGTGCCTACTCTATGTCACAGAAGCAAAAATAGGCGTTACATTTTACTCTATTCTTTTTATAGAATAGATTGTCCTCTCCCAGTAGTAAAGTGGATATGGAAAATGCATATACTGTTGGAAGCACAGTTGAAGAGAGTCAGTGGCTTTACATAGTACAGTAATTCTGTGGGAATTCCCTGCTTATCCATTCTAACAGATCTGTTCTGTCTTGTCTCCAGGGAGCAGCAGCAACAGTTACGGGACGTGGTGGAGCAAAGGTTCCACAAATGGCTGCTGGAAACGGGGCAAATACAGGAAGTTGATAGCCTCATACCTCGAAAACCTTCGTCTCAGGGGCCCCTAAATGAACCCTCAGGAGACTGCCCAGGTAAACGCAGCTCGGTTGAGTCCACAGCTAATGGCACCAAACATGTTGGGACCAGACGGCCAATGGGACTGACAACCAAGGCTAGTTGAGTTGACTTGCCATTGTCCTTGAATATGAGGGAGCCATCTGGCTTGCTAAGTTTTGGAACTCTTAAGTTCTAGGTACTGTATATGCTTGAGTATGTTTATTGCTCTCTTTGTGATCATTGTGCCGATAGTTCAACCCATATTCCCCTAGAGACTTGAGTTCAATAATATTTTTTTCTATTTGTCACATTCCTAAGACAAAAATGTGATTACAGTAAATGTACCCATTGATTCTGGATGGGGACCCAAATGCAATACCTTTGACCATAAATTTTCCCCCATTGATTCTGACTCAAATGCATTTGGGTCCCCATCCAGGGCCATGCATTTGGGTCCCCATCCAGAATCAATGGGGGGGTAAATTTACTATAATCAAATATTTGTCTTAGGAATGCGACAAATATAAAAAAAATATTATTACTCCATGGCATGCATTGTGCTCTGCTTTGTATCCAGAAAGTACACCCACTTTCTAAAGAATGTATTTATCAAAGAACTGTCTGCTTCATTCTCCCAGTGCACACCTTTCAAATGATATATAGAGAGCTGTGTTGAGTATGTGCCCAAGGCAGCTTATTTCTGTTATATGGGCAAAAGGAGGTATATTGCATCATATGGAGTACTAAATAATATATTTCATAAAGAACAATGTTGCCAAACTTTCTAAAATGCTGTTATGTTCACCTGTTCTGTATGTTCACCTTTTTGGCCAGTGTGGAATATATATTTATGGTACTGTAACTTACAATGCCTTACTGCTGTAACCCGCATTCTTATTTGCACTATGACCTGAACACAGTATGAAAAGAGCATGATTCACAATGTAAATGTAAGAAACGTTTTAGATGAATAAAGATGTACATTTTCTGACTTAATGTAATTATTTGCCTTGCATATGTAATTTCCTGCTCCCGTTTCCTCATCACAAGACGGTACAATTACGGTTACTAATATTTTAAATACTATAAAGCATTTACATTTTGACAAAAACGTTAGCACAACAAGGCATTCATAATCATAATACACTGCAGGAAGAATTTCGGCACGAGTCGGTGGGTGCTAGCCAAGTGGGGTCAGGATGGTGGGGCTATCACGTGTGCCGTGTTATGGTGCAGGCGTGAGGTGAGTTGTGGGGCATTGCACCCAGCCAAGCAGGGATAGAGGGCGCGGGCAGTGTGTGTGCCCAGTCCTCTGCCATTATGCCATAATCCCACCTCGTGTTTCTGGAAAAAGTCAATAGCAACAGAATCACTGACTCGATTTTTGGATCTCATTTTCATGACAAAGCGATTGTTCCCCCACTGCCTCCACTGTTTCTGTTTATAAAAGTGGAAGAGTGTGGATATAAAAGGGGATGGTCAACAGCTACTCATGCATCCAGACTTCAGGGGGACCGCAACCACTCATCGGGGCCAGGCTGCATACAATGTCAAAGATGGGCAGGGTGAGTAAGAGAAGATGGAATGGATTGTGGGCGATCTCATGCAATATACTGTACAGTGTAGATGTTGGATGAGGACACTAAAAATTTCCCAACATTTGGTGATACTATGACTGGACTGAAATTAAAGGAACCTAGAATAGTCTTGTATTTGAACTGAAAACGGCAATATTTAAAATCCAAAGTAAAGAAGCAAAATCTCTGACACTGACATATCTTAGGGACTGTCTGTTGTCTCAGTCCGATTCTGAAATTGTCTATTTCCTCCAGATTGTGTTTTACGAGGATAAGAGCTTCCAGGGCCGTCGTTATGAGTGCGACAGCGACTGCTCGGACTTCCATGCCTATCTGAGCCGCTGCAACTCCATCCGGGTGGAGAGTGGAGCCTGGGTGGTGTACGAGAGGCCCAACTACATGGGTTACCAGTATGTCTTGACCCGGGGGGAGTACCCAGAATACCTGCGCTGGATGGGCCTGAATGACCGCCTCAGTTCCTGCAAGATGATCCACTTTGTAAGTCAGCCACTGCCTTGTCTGACAGCATAAAGAGGTTTCTGCTGAGATTGAACAACCGTTTCATTGATTGAATACTTTATTAGCAGTTCGCATAGGAAAAGCACAAGACAGAACAGTTCAGATACAAGGTCTTCTAATACTATTTAAACCCAAGAAAGCACTATGGCTTGTTCACATTGGGGTCCTTTGTACTCATTTTATTAAGACATTGAGTTAGTAAATGTTCCTTCAGAGCGGTTTTAAAGGAAGGTAGGGATTTACTTTAAAGGCCGCTGGTAGGGCATTCCACATAGGGCATAGCAGGAGAAGGAATTTAACCCTTTGTTTGACCCGAATCTGGGTTGAACGTGATTAGCAGAGCTGCCTCTGGTGTTGTGATTGAGGACGTCTGACATTTTGGATGTAATTTGACAGGTACATGGGTATCTTAGTGGTGTGGCGTATCTTGTAGACTACCTCAAACCAACCAGGTGTTTTAACTAACCACAGGAATCCTAGTCCCCATTCCGGGTCAAAGTCTTTGGTGAAAATAGCATATCTATTTGTATAGTCAACTAAGTATATAGTGGTCAACACAGCAAAGACATGTTTCAATTACACAAATTTACCAATTTCTGCACTTACAATACGTTGTATAACCGCGAAGTTATTGGCACTGCGTTCTATGAACCTGGAAGGTTCTAATGTCTAAGTGTTCTGTTCCATACCTCGCAATACACAGTGTGGTGTGGCATCGGAGTAAATGAGTGAAAGGGTCGAGTTTATCCATGCCCCATGCGGTCATGCAGTTTGTGTTGATACTACTGGTTCAGGGCCTCATCAATGAAGATCAATACCATGCCATCTATTTCAGTGACCCGCACATAATGCAGATCAATATTGCTTATCAGCTAGCTGGCCCAGTACCACAGGGCATAATCAGTTATCCCGCTTTCATACAAAACAAAAATCTATCTAATTCAGTGCAGCGTACGTATATTTATAATGGTGCAAAGCAAGCATCAAACAGAAATGTCCTTGTGCTTGTCCATGTTGTGATATGAATCTCATCTCCCTATATATCCCCCCTTCCCCTTTTCTCTTACCCCACATCCCCTCCCCTTTCTTTCCCAACCCACTGCACTAACTGTTCCTCCTGCACCACTCTTCCTGTGCCCCACCCACTCCACCACTTTACGCCCTTCCCCGGAACATAACCGACATTTCACACACTCAAAACTGCCAACTTCCTGTCGAAACCCCCTGTGTTCCATCCAAACTCCCACCCCTTTCCTGCGTCCCCCATCCCAGACCAGTGGGACCCAGTACAAGATGCAGCTGTATGAAAAGGCAGACTTCGGGGGCCAGGTCTACGAGGCCACAGAGGACTGCCCCTCGCTGCTGGAGAAGCTCCGCTGGAGGGAGGTCTACTCCTGCAAAGTGTTTGACGGCTCGTGGGTCTTTTACGAGCACCCCAACTACCGCGGCCGCCAGTACTTCCTGGAGAAGGGAGAGTACCGCAAGCCCGGCGACTGGGGCGCTGCTGGGCCCACCGTCCAGTCCTTCAGACGCTGCACAGAGTGACCCGACCAACCTCCACCAAAATGAGTCCCACATAAAAGATAAGCCCCCAATATGATCTATTTCAGACTCAATTCTTGACAACTTTGATATATATATTTTTTCTTTTTTTCAAACTGAGGTCTCACCTGAAATAAAAACCTGTCTGGTAAGCAAATTATGAGAACTTTTCTTTGGAATGTGTCAGTCTGTTACTTTGTCCTGGCAGTCCTCCTGTAGTTCCATTCACACTAAAAATAATCACACCCAATGTGAAGTGAGCGGTGGTCGTGCTTGCATAACGTCTTCAGACTAGGATTTGAGTATAGGATGTACAGGCTATGCTACACACACACGTTTTGCTATGGCAAAACGCTGAGGAAAAAGGCTACAGACACATGCACAGCCACTCTATGGAGCGGTTTACCACCGCTCAAAAAGCATCTGTGTCCCTGATATTATATAGTATGTAGAGAGAACAGTTATATATGCCATACATTCCACAATGGTCTAGTTAATTTAGATTCCACAGGAATAAAGTAGTCCACAGCTCCTCCTTTGGAATATTTGGATTCTTCTGTTCAGGTTTGTACCAAACTAGCTGAGTCCGTGTCAGAGGAGTGCACATTATTTAATCCTAGTGCAGATCTGAGGTCCACAGTGACAGGCTGACGGTTGAGGTGAGTCCCGAAGGAGAAACAGTTTCCGCCCCCACCTATCAGGAGCACAACTGGTTCTTCAGGGTCTGTCAGCTCACTGCAGAATGAATGTAGCAACAGAGGCCAAGGTACAGAGGTCTAGAAGAGGAGCAACAGACAAGAGAGACATTTCAACATCAAGTCCATTGTTTAATGGTCCCAAACATGAAGCTGATGGGGAAATCAAACCCTTAAGGTGTGAACAATAGGGGAAATCCTTTAAAACCTGTATGTGATATGTGCATATAGCTATAATAAGCAGCAAGGGGTAAAGTCAACTTACTGTGTCCAGAGTGAGTTCCACACTGGTCCCAGTGGTCAGATGTATAAATGTAACACCTGGCACACCCTCTGAATGCAGCCAAACTCCACCCACCAAAACCAGACGATCTCCAATCACATGAGCACAATGAGAATATCTGGACAGAATAGAAGGGTAGACAACATTAGCTTTCTTTGCATCACATTCATTTGGAAGACTTCCCATCTTTCCAACAAGTGACTTGAAAGAAAAAAACATTATTGGGTTCTGCGCAGCTATTATTGTTTGTGTACATGATGCCTTGTAAGGGAGCGCTTGTTTTTGGTGGAGATGACGGAGGCGTGCCGTCCCAGGCGACCTTGAGCCCCGTGAGACACTCCTGAGTGAGCGAGTCGCTGTGTGCCGTGAGCCGACTTGGCGCCATTAAAAGTTGTAAACCAGGGGTCCAGAATAGTAAATCTTTGTCTCCCTACCTCCGGTTCAGCCAATCACAAGCCGCAGCCGACAAGCCATCGTATACTAAAACAATAATCGCTTCTGGGTAGTCATGCTGCTGTTCCTTGTATTTCTGATTCTTGTTTATTCTTCAGCCAGGAAATCTGCCTCCCCATGCATGAATAATGGGGTCGCCAAAACATTCCCTCATAATATGGGGTTATGGTATAAAAACGTTTGAGAACCCCTGCTGTAAATAATACTGTTAACATGTACAGCATATTGTCGCTAAGTGAAGTGTTGAGGGCTGTCCTAAGTACTGCATCTTGTTTAGATGAAAAGCCTTTTTGTGTGTTTTCATGTACAGAAGCTCTATACCTGGGAATAGGAGGGGGCTGGACCTCTAGCGTGTCCCAACGGAAGCCTCTGTTGGTGGGCCTTAGCAGTACTGTGTCTCCTAGTGGCACACCCTCCCTCCCCAGCCCACCAAACATAACCACTCCTCCCTGGTATGGACATGCTGACTGGGAGAGACGGGCCTCAGGTGGTGGCCCCTCGATCAGGATCTAACAACACACACACACACACACACTCACACACACACACACACACACACACACACACACACACACACACACACACACACACACACACACACACACACACACACACACACACACACACACACACACACACACACACACACAC
This sequence comes from Nannobrachium achirus, assembly GCF_963921795.1. NCBI lineage: Eukaryota > Metazoa > Chordata > Actinopteri > Myctophiformes > Myctophidae > Nannobrachium > Nannobrachium achirus. Next base: position 5,111,920 of record NC_137829.1, read on the forward strand.
ACACACACACACACACACACACAATTACAATAGCTGAGAAAGACCAATACACCACTGCCATTGTTATGTGGGAGCTATACAACTGTGTTGGGTTCAACAAACCTCAGTCCAATGCTGCTGGTCGACAGACAGGAAGTGACTATCGCCCAGCACTGGCTCCGCCTCATTTCTTCCACCAAAGATGAACAGGAAGTTCTTGTCTAGGGGGAAATGGAGAGGATTCAACCAATATAATCTGACCTCTACGCTAATTTATTCTTGCGACTGTAAATCTACAATGATTTGAGGTACATGGCCAATTATCAGAACCTGATCTTTGCTTTTACAAGCAGAGCTTACGCTTTCGAATCACAGAACATCTAGAAAAGAATGTTCTGCATTTCCTGGCAGGAGTATATTATTTTTCTTTAAGAGGGATTTCATGCCTTTATTGATAGGACAGTATGTGGTATGCGTCTGGACCGGTGGCCAGAGCTCACACCTCCTTTGCTGTAAATGTCTCACCGCTGTAGCTGACCATGGTTGCAGAGTGCCTCCATCTTGGCTGTGGTGCATCCCCTGTGCAGGCCATCTCCTTTACGGACAGTTTCACAATGCCCTCCTGGTCCTCTGAGCCCACAGAGTCAGGTGGACCACAGAGCTCAACAGTCACTTTGAGCAGGCTTCTGATTGGGTTGAGGGGTGAGGAGCGACCTCCATACAGTATGGAATCCCCTCCAGGGAGGGAGGTCACAGTGTGATATAGCCGCACGCCTGGTGGCAGAAACATTTATTTAAAAAAAAAAAGAAAAAAAGAGAGACCTGACCTGAGGCCGATTCTACAATGTCTTCTAAATCCTAATGGTTTTCTGAAAAAATGTATGTTTCTATATCAGTGGTACTCAACCTTTTTAATGTCATGGAAGGAATTATATGTATTTGACCGCGAACCCCCATCTCAGTCAAAATACTTTGTTCCAGGGACCCCGAGAGAGAAAGATTTGAGTCACAAATGTTTGCTTTAAAAAATATACCTTCAAAGATTTGCATACATTTTCACGATTTTTCAAAAATATCAGATCTACAAGCTCATTTTGAATAGCTTAAGTTAATAAAATAATGGTTAAAGTGGTTAAAATCTAAAAGCTATACATAGTATGCTACTGATCACTAAAACAAACTTACCCCAGTCTGCGGAGGATTCCACACAGGCACATCTCCAGCCGGCCTGACCTCTGAGGAGAAGCCTTGGGGCTGCCCCCCTGCCTCCTCGACTAGAGCCTCCAGTGAGCAGGACCTGGCCTGGGCCCATAGACGTGGAGGCCATGCCCAGTCCCTCCACAACCACTTCCTCTGGAAGGAGCCTCGCACTCAGGAGAACAGGGCTCAGAGAGGAGATTATGGATGCAACTGGAACACCAAAGTCAATAAGAAAACGGAGTTACAAAAACAATCACAACGTAGGCAGAGAAGAAACACATAATGTTGTAGAGATTTACTAATACATCAAAACTAAAACACATATTATATCACCTAAAGCTTTGAGTTACCTGGAGGTTGTGTGAGTAACGCTTGTTTGGTCAGAGTGCCTCGAGAGGCGGTGAGGATGAAATAGTGGGAACATTTCTGGTGCCATTCCTGGGGGGGATACAGATATATAAGGACGTATTAAATTATGTGAGGGTGGCTGTGGCTCAGGAGGTAGAGCGCCCGCTGAAGGTTCCCAGTTTGATCGCGAGCTCCCCCAGAGTTGGTGTCGAAGTGTCCTTGAGCAAGACACTGAAACCCTAATTGCATGGTTTCCTCCACCATTGGTGTATGAAATGTGTATGCGAATGGGTGATTGTAATGCACAATCATTGTAAAGCGCCTTGGATTAAGGCTCTATATAAAAGCATCATTTATTCATCCTAATCCTGCTGACTGAAAAGAGGAGGAGTCAAAAGGAGGTTGTGCCTTACTATAAGTTAGGCCTAAAATAAGGTTTGAAAGTGGTTAACCTACTAGGTATTGTAATGCTGTGATATTTGAAGTGCAAGTAACAGGAAATAGAGCCAAGTTCAAATTGCTAACCTCATACTCATCGAAAGGCTCCAGGCTCTCCACTGTGCGTCTTTCCTCCTCAACGAGGTCCAGGTAGAAGTCATTCATGTCCAGACACACACACTGCTCCCAGCCCTGACAACACATAACGTAGCTTCAATGGGGACACTGTTACTCAATTTTGACTGAACACTTGAGCATGGTTAAACATAAATAAAACATCATTAATTGCGACCGTAGGTCGCACTTTACTATCAAAACCACCACAAAGTGTAACTCCCTCCGTCTAGAGGTCTTCGGACCTGCCCGAGATCCGAAATTACCCGCGATCCGAACCGCCCCGAGCCGGGTAACGGGGCCGTTTTCGAGCTTTTACCGCGGGGCGGGCCGGGGCCGGGGCCGTCTGCCCCGGTTCCCCGGGTATCTCCTGTTACCCGAGTGGAGCCGAGACAGGCCGAGATTGAAGTGAAAGCGAACGCAACAACTGCACCAAATAGATAACGCCACACGATGGCACTAAAGATGCAGCATGTAATCTGTTGCATTGGTTGTGAGAACTGACTCACTCAGTCACAACAACACTGACTGTATCAGTTGGATTGTTATTATTATCAAAGATATTAACGTAACGTTTTGGTTAACGGTTTACAATGGAGTTGTCATTGCGTGTTGTCATGCTCTGCAGAGCAAAATGGACACTCAAAGCAGAAAGATATAATGAACAACACATGCGACAGAAAACGATAGCATTAGCATTTGCTGGCCAAAGAAGAAGGAATAAAAACATGGATTTATTTGTATTTACAAACTGTCCGCATTGACTTACTGGTCTGGGAAAAGATCATCTTTTGGCGAGAGGCACAGCGCCGCTGACAGCAACAGCAGCACCGTGGCGACGTTAGGTAAGAAATATGTCTGATACAACTCTTAATATAATAACGTTGGCATTCTTTCATTTCGGGGCGACAGGTTCGGGTCTCGGATCTCCCGTTCTGCTCGGGTTTCGGATCCAATTTTTCTAATAACAGGCGGGGCCGTTCGGATCGGATCCATCACGTCTCGGGGCTGATCGGGTAACGGTTCTCAAATTCCAAATGATAGACGGGGCCATATGGGTCCGGGTCCATTTCCCCCGGGTCCTTTTGGGTTCGGGTAGTTCAAATTGGACCCGTGAAGACCTCTACACTCCGTCTGTCTGTCAGTCTGTCTGTCACACCTCACACGTCACACTTTTTCCCTGCTTATATCTCCGCAACCGTAGCCCCGATCCATGCCAAATTTTGCACACACGTTCCTTGGCTGCCAAACTACAACCTCCAAGGACCCCCGGAGCTCCAGGGACCCCCAGGTCCCTGGGGGACCCCCAGATGTAAAAAATGACTAAATGCGCAAACATGACCAAATGACCACCCCAACGGGGCTGCTCACGGGGAATTCCCGGGGACCACCGACTCCTGGTGCTCCAGAACGGATGCAAAAGTGGTGGCGCCCCCAGTGGAGGACCCCCTACACTGCAGCTCACATAAAATGCCGTAACTCCGGCTAGGAACGACCGGGACAGCCGGGGCCAGTACCTATTCGTCCGCCTTGCCGGCGCGGAGACCCCACCCCTCATTTCTCACATGGCCCTCTTCTAGCGCCACCATGTGGCCGATTCTTGCAAAACACATTTTTGGACACTGCTCCTACAATTTTCGCCCTAAAATCACGCAAATCGGTACAAAGTATGTCTACACTCATCCCATCAACATGAATCTGTCCCATATAGCGCCACCTCCAGGCCGATTTTTAAAAACACATTTTTGGACACTGCTCCTACAGATTTTGCCCTAAAATCCAGCAAGAGCCGCTGATACAAACGACCTACGGCCTGGTCGCGACTTAGGCCACGACTTGGAGGTCGTAGGTCCCGGTTCTGGAGGTTTTGCGCGATCTCGGTCGTAATTCAGCGACCTGGGAAGTCCGCGATCGAAACTCTACGCTTGCTAAGGGAAGGGACGCGAGTTTAGAAACTCTACGCTTGCTAAGGGAAGGAGCGCCGCGATCGAAACTCTACGCTTGCTAAGGGAAGGGACGCGAGTTTAGAAACTCTACGCTTGCTAAGGGAAGGAGCGCTCGTTTTCAACAGCGTCGGCAGGTTAGCTACTCAGTGTCGGCAGGTTAGGGTTAGGGTTAGGGTTAGGGTTAGGGTTAGAGTTGGGGTTAGGGTTAAGGTTAGGGTTAGAGTTGGGGTTAGGGTTAAGGATAGGTTTTGGTGCACCTCGCGCGGTCCAAGTGACTACAATGGAGCGCTTCCTACCTCCGGTTCAGCCAATCACAAGCTTCAAAAGGTTGAATAGCGCTGCTGCTCTAGAATATTCTGCAAAAAGACGGCCCGGGGACGACCGAGGTGGCGCAACCACGGCCGGGGGTCGCGAAACTAGACCGGCCGCGACCTAACAAGTATGTACCGCGAACTACGACCTCCAGAACCGGGACCTACGACCTCCAGGTCGTGGCCTAGGTCGCGACCAGGCCGTAGGTCGTTCGTATCAGCGGCTGTCTCTCCTAAAATCACGAAAAACACTACACAGTATGTCTACACTCATGTCATCAACATGGATCAGGAAGATTTTGGCAAAACACATTTTTGCCCTATTTGTGGAGATAAGTGACCTACGGTCGCTTATCTCCCGATTAGGGAGCCTTACTGGTTATACCGTTTATCATAGTTTTCATACTTCCCCGTAATTCACCATAGAAATGGGAAATATTTCATATGAGATTAATTCGAATCCAAAACACACGAAAGAATAATACAGAATAGGGTATAACTTGTAAAGTCGCAACTGGGGACTAACCTTGTCCAGGAACCTGCGTATCTGTGCAGCGGTGTTTGGGTACTGTCGAAGCGCATGCAGACTGGAGTTAAGCTTCAGGAAATGATCTTGCATGATGCGACCAAAGGGGTCGTGGGGTCGGATCTGTTCATACATTACAAAGAGGGATTGGGGCAGAAGCTGCGCTGCCCAACCAATGACAGCGTCCGACCTGTACCACACAAGAAGATATGCAGATGTACCATATAATTCCTGCAAAAACAAATCCATGCTCAAATACTGATACATCGCCTTACTCTGACACATAAATGCGAAGTACCATTGTGTCTCCATGTAAGTAAGCACCACTTCAGAGAGCAGTAGGGTAGGGGCAGCCCAGTCCATCCCGGCCTCACCAAGAGCTTCTTCCACCTGGGACGCTTCTCTGACATCCACCCCTAGCAGGCAATACCGACTACTGGACACATATACAGGGCCTGGAGATGAACAGTACAAACAGTCATGGGCACATGAAATGCGCCAAACAAATGTTTTGGATTAAATCACAATTTTGCTGGTCTAAATGACAATTGATTTGTGATGCGAGTGGATGGCATGGTAGACCTGTGACAGAAAATGGGTTGGAGTCCAATTTTCCACTGAGTGTAATATTGCTACTGATCAGGGCGGTTTTGCGTCGAGCAACATCTGGGAAATCCACCTCGAACACCACAGCTCTATCAAGAGCCGCCTCTGCATGCAGGCGGAAATACAGAGAGTCAAAACCTGCACCCAAAGACAAAATCTAGATGAAGACAGAGGATGAGAGAATAAGAGAAAGAATCAAAACACAGGCAAATGAAATAAGGTGCACATCTTCAATGTAACATGTTGTACTAATAATCTAATACCAACCTGTCTTTTAGGACAGTTTTCTGTCACTTGAAGAAACCTCTTCACACAGTGGTCCACAGCTCTCCAGCGAACATAGTAGCCCCTGAAACATGAACAAATATACAAAACATATTACTTATTACTTTGGCACTAACCTAGGGAGAGCCAGGGATCAAACTAGTAACCTGCTGTTCCCAAGCGTCCACTTAACCTCCTGAGTCCTGAGCCACTGTCGGAGGTAGCTTGTTATGTTTACAGTACACATTGCAAGCTACATTGTTGTAGTTTAATTAATACAGATGTAACAACTGGTATCTCGACCCTGAGTTTTTCCTTATTATTTTTTTAGCCAATCATTTTTTACCCCCCTTTTCTCCCGAATGTAGTCGTTATGCCAATTGATTCCTCCCCACACACATTTCTGTGTTTCACCTGCCAGTGAGGAGCCCCCACCAGGAGGACGTGGAGCTTCCGTCCTACTCCTCTCCTCGCTGACAGGTGCCGCGCCAGCACATAGGAGTACCCCATTTTGCTTCTCTCCCTCGAAAACTGGCCAACTGTGTTTGTGTAGACGCCCGACAAAGCCGGTTGCACCACGGTGGATTCCAACCCCAAACCTCCGTGGTGGTGGTGGGCAGGGAGTGACTTTGCCACTGTGCCACCCGAGCGCATGAGTTTTTCCTTATTCATTTTGTAGAACATGACCATATCACTTTTATTTCTGAAACAATATACAGTTGGACACTTCAGTCCTGAGACAGACCTGTTGATGAGCGGGGCTCTTCTGGCCACCTTGCACACAAAGTGTTGGAGGAAAGCATCCTGGAAGTAGCCCTGCGCAGCAGCAGACACCTTGCTCACCACACTGCTATCATTAGTTCCCTGCACCTGGGTGGAGAGACAGCCACGTCAGAGTTTACCTTCACATTGTACTTTCACTTAAACTTTAAAAGTACCAGGTTTGGTTAACTTCCTTTGCTTCTGCTGTGTGTGTGTGTGTGTGTGTGTGTGTGTGTGTGTGTGTGTGTGTGTGTGTGTGTGTGTGTGTGTGTGTGTGTGTGTGTGCCACCGTGCGAGAGAGATTAATTGTACTGCCTGAACATACATTATTTTTGATTTGATTGTATTTCTCATGCCAATATCATACATCCCTACTTTGAAAGAGAGGGGTGAGAGACCTTACCGAGGTGTCCCTTCCTTGCTTTTGTTTCTTTCCGTGTGTGCTTGGCATAATGTCAGCTGTCACGACGCTCAGAAAAGTCCATCGATTCTACTCTCGATTTATTGATTACCCTGTAGATTCTACTGTCAAATCAAAGATAAAATGACTTCCGGGTCCGTATTTGTTGACATCCGGATCTGTCATCGTCCTGGCGAGCCGCTGACGCCTCCTGTCGGCTCGGATGTAACCTATGGCTATAATTATAACCTCGCGTCACAGCCGTCACTATGATATAATGATGACAAATTCAATTGGTTTATTATGGCATGGTGAGTCTCAACTGAGTCTGCGACATTAACACGCGAGGCTGAACCAAATGGCACATTTATGGCCACATAAATGAATATTATGTGATTTAAATAGAATAATGTATATGTTGTTTTCTACGTGTTTTTCTTCTTTATTAATAAATGGAAAAACACAAAAAAATCCGTAGGCCTATTTAGGTTTAATTATTTTCATTTCAATCGGCAGAGTTGAGCATTTCCATTCTGATAGTTTGCAGTTATTTTGACAATGTGACTGTTACTGCGGCTGCGCGCCTTTACAGGAAGTGCTGTGAACGTTGTCCTGAAGCAGCTGATCGCTACATTACATTGTCAACAGTCAAAGCTTTTGGTCCTCTGCTGCTGAACGGACGATATTGTCTGAGGTAAATATACCAGGATGTGTTGATCTAAGGCTGTAAACATAGACCAGATGTAAAAAATGTGGCGTAGATTGTGCTGGATCGGGCGTCGACTTATTGTCCAGTAATGTGTCATCCTCATCCTGATGTGACTGGACCGACGGAGCCCGTTTATTTAGCACTCCCATTATGATGTTAGTCTGATGTCACAGCAGAAAGCACAATGACACATTCACTTACAACAACAACAATAACAACAACAACAAACATGTTTATGTTTGGCCAACACATATGATATCAGATCTGAAGCTGCGTTGTCGTCTGTCTCGATTTAAAGGTGTATTAGCTGGAGGACCGCAGCATCCCCGTGTATTGGAGCTGTTCACGGTTCATGTGACCTGGGGGCCTGTTTACTGACAAGTGTTCATTCACACATTATAAACTAGACATGCATTGTTGATAGATAGCCGTAATGCAATTGCCAATGGCACTCATGCTGTCTCTCCCATTGTCTTGCCTGGCTGCGACCTCTCTAGATCTATCTAGATCCTTTTGGGAAAACAAATGTTGGCAGAACCATATGGAAGTGATTTTAGTTAATTTAAGACACGTTCTTGTGCTTTTGTGAATGATTGTAATTTGTAATTGACCTAATCATGCCAGTAGACACACTAACTTGACACTTCCTTCTTACTTTATGTAGCAACACCCAGGAAGAAGCGAGTAGAGCCCTTTGTGAGTTTTGGTGACATTAGTTTGGGAGAAGTGTGTTACCAGTTCCAGAAGCTCCTGTCCCCGCAGGGAGGAGGCCCAGTCCCCTGCTGTCTCCTACTCCAGTCAGGATGAGCTCCAGAGGTGGTGGCAGCCGTACAAACGGCGCTCTGCCACAGACCAAGATCTGCCAGTTCAAACTGGTGCTTTTGGGAGACATGGCTGTTGGCAAGTCCAGCTTGGTCCTGCGCTTTGTCAAGGGACAGTTTGACGAGTTCCAGGAGACAACCATTGGAGGTACGGAAGGGGGTAAAGGTGGAATACATGTACTGTATCGGCTATTTGGGATTGAATTCAGTCGGTAGGACACAGAAGGTGCTTTTGAAACTGATATTATCCTAGATAAAGTACTATGTTCTATCCGTCTGTCTTTCAATGTTATATGAGATACTTAAAGTGTGGTTCCTGTGGAAATAAGCCTTGGCTTTCTAGGATCTCCTTTTAGTTGACCGTGTACCAGTGATTTGTACTGTCATGAAACTGTACTTTTTTCTATTGCAAACTTCTAATAAATTCTTCAATCAATCAATCAATCAATGGTAAAGGTGAAACTGAAGTGTAGGGATAATAAAAAAATGTGGGTTGTGAGTTAAATTCCAGGGCCCTGGGAGTCATGCATTTTTGTTTTTAGATGCAGTAAGAGTTTATACTTTGCTTACTGTTCAAAGGTGCTTGCTTCTAGTTGTATTGTCTACCTGCTATAACCTACTTTCTCAGCACTCAAGTCAAGTTAATGATGCTCACTCTGAACACACTGTATAAGTTACTTTGGATACGTGTCTACGGAATGCCCAAATTGTAATGGTAGGATTTGGGGGAAGGAGAACAGTCGGGGGAGAAAGAGCCATTCTGTAATAATAACCCGTCCTAATGTGTGTCCAGCTGCGTTCCTGGCCCAGTCGGTGTGTTTGGATGACACCACCGTCAAGTTTGAGATCTGGGACACAGCAGGACAGGAGAGATACCATAGTTTAGCTCCCATGTACTACCGTGGGGCTCAGGCTGCTATTGTGGTCTTTGACATCACCAAGCCGGTAAGCCCTATACTTTTACAGTGCTTGTTTTTCTTGGCATAATTGATACGTAGCTCACACGAATCCTCCATAATTCTTTTTCCGCATGCATTTTTCAAACTTTGGATATTCTGTTCATTGTTCAAGCAAATATCTGAATACTTGTGCTCAATCAATTAGCCAGTAAATCCATTCAAGACTCTCAGCTGTGACATTGTTATCTCAGCAGAGGGTAATATGGTAACTTGCGTCCCGAGAGCCATTCACATTATGGCCACCGCCTAGCATTGCCTAAATATTTCACCTATAAACTGCTTCAAAAGAACAAAGTTGGATTGAGAGAGTCACCATCATTATTTACATCAATACAAGTGTGAAAGTCAGGAAGCGAAATATAAAACCTAGGATATTGTTGAGCCATTACATTTTCTTTCAGCGAATCTTGGTTACAGCAACATTGTTCCAATGAAGCGGTTTTGTTCATAGAGATGATACATTTGTAAAGATTGCTATAACCTTGAGTCAAAGCGGACAACAACCCCAGACCCACAAGCAGCCAACACTTTCATATATTGAAAGTGGACACACAAGTCCTCAGCTCCACCTGACGTCGCTGTGCACATGGTGCAATGATTACATTATTAGAAATGAAGCACTAAAATATTGAAATCATGTGCAACCTGTGGAATGAGTATCTAAATAATATTTGGGGCCAGCCCAGCCCTAGCTCAAAAACTGTCAAGAGTGGGGCATCGATGGCTGAGTCGTTTAAGGACCCATTTTCAATCTCTGTTCATATAATTGGTCTTCACCAATACTCTTGATAATAGGAGGGCTGTGGACACTTCAGAAAACCCGCTTACCAGTGACATCATCATTAGGCAGATCTTTTCCTTCAAACAAGATTTCTGATTTCTTACTAGCATACCAACTTTCCAGGAATAGAAATCCTGCCTAGATTCCCAATCAATGATATCACTGGTAGACAGGTTTCTGAATAGCCCACAGCCCTCCTCTGAGATAGACAAGGTAGACCAAATGGTACCATATGAGCCTAAGTGAGGACTAATTATATGAAGATAGGTTGAAAATGGGCAAAGTCGTCCTTTAAGGCGCATACCAGATATAGGCTCTGATGCGAGTCCCAGGTTCGATTCCCGAGCCTGACGGACCATTGATGCTTGTCACCCCTGACTCTCCCCCCATTTCCTGTCAATCTACACTGTTTTATCCAAAAAAAAAGGCCCCAAAAACATCTTAAAGAGTCAAGAGCTTTTGTTCACCAACTGATGAATAAGAAAAACAATTGTTGATTTTAACAGTTCTGTGATCTTGATCATAAATCAGTGGTATTTTGAGTAATAATATTTCAGTGTTTTTCTTGTTACTTGATGTGTTGCAGGAGACATTTGAGCGAGCCAAGGCCTGGGTTAAGGAGCTGCAGAGACAGGCCAGTCCTAACATTGTCATTGCCCTGGCGGGAAACAAGGCAGACCTAGCAGAGAAGAGACTAGTAGAGTATGAGGTAATAGTATAGGGAAGGCTTGCCCCATGCTGTAAATGTTGTGATGTCCCAGTGCCCTATATTACAAAACAAGACATGTTTTAAAGACCGTTTGCACATAGTTTTTTTTTTGCCAAAGCTGGATTTTGATGCTTTCAGGCTATTTCCAACAAAATCTCCATTGATTGTGTATGATCTTTTGATGTGTTGTATGGGACAGGAAGCCCAGACGTATGCTGAAGACACCGGCTTACTCTTCATGGAGACTTCGGCGAAGACAGCCATGAATGTCAATGAGCTATTTCTGGCCATTGGTGAGTGACTCACTCAGTTTTATTTACACATGAAACAAAACCAGGTTTCGGTTCCCGTATCTTGCCATCATGTAACTATAAACATTGGTGAGATATGCATGTACAGATTTTTTTCCAACCAGATTTCCATAAATCAGTCTTCACTAATGTACGGTGTTCAAACCTTTTAATTTCCTTTTTTATAATTTTCACAACCATGGTTATTATTTTGGCACGCCGACAATATAGGAGAAAGGCTATAGTTTCTGTTTTGCTTGAAATCCCCACCGATAATGTCAGGCAGGTAAACTTCCACTCTGACAAAGTGAGTAGACAGAAGTAGTACAATTTTATAGTGAGCACTAGTCAGAACCAATATGGTGAAAAGGTCGGAAGAGGGTGACATATTCCCTTAAGTCGTCATTGTCTGTTGCTAACTTTGGCTGGATAATACATAGTAACATACTGTCGGTACAGCTGTACTGAAATATTTACCCTTCTCCTAATGTAGCAAAAAAGATGCCAAAAACAGACACCCAGAACCCTACACATGCGGCACGGCACCGGGGAGTCAACCTTCAGGACCCAGACGCCCACTCCACCCGAACCTGCTGTGGTGGAAACTAGACCCTCTGCCCCACCCCGCTCCACCTCCCACGACACCACCGCAGCCCTTTAGCCATCCCGTCTCCTTCAAACAACCTACAGGGCTGGGCCAGGCTTGGGGAGATCCGGCCTCCACCCCCACCCCTCACCCCCGCAAAGATCCACCTCCTATTCAGTCCATAGTGACCCAGACAGACAAACAGCCTGTGGTTAAAAATACCGAGAGATGAGGAGGAGAGGGGCGGGGAGATGAGAGTAGAAAGACGATGTCTTTTGCAAGTTTGTCTCCAGAGCGCCAAGCAGGAGCGATGCTGGACAGAGGAAATGAACAGTGGAGGAGGTATGACCAAGGCTGAGATGGGAAGGAAAAAAAAAGAAGAACATGGAAGAGAGAGTGACTTTGTCTTGTATTTAGCACTAATTGTGAATGTCTTGTTTCTTTTTTTCTCCCCCTTAATCTAACTGTGCCTCTAGTCATTTCAATCAGTCCTAACTGACACTGATTGTGTAACGAGGCACATAACTCATCTGCATCACACCCTCGTTAACCGCTAAGTAGGAAAATAAAGGGACAACAAATTTGGAAGATAAAAAAAAAAAAAAAAAAAAAAAGCCAAAGGAATACAGAATTCCTTATTTGGCCTTTTCTCTTCCACTCTTCTTGAAGCTTGCTCCTGTCCTAATCCCCTATAAGCTACTTCCCTTGATGAAAAAAAAGGCATCACCCCTTGCTGTGCACAATACTGCACATGGGACCTGCTGGAATGATCCCATACTGTAGCCAAACACTCCCCTGCTTAAACCCGATTTATGCATCTTCGTAACAAAATAGTCGATCTACAAACCTACAACGCGTTGTGTGTTCGTAGGGCTTCCATTTTGAAGCATAAATCGGTGCGTAAATCAAACATTATACTTCCTCTAATGCAAGGACACCAGATAGATGAGACCATTTGAGATAGCACATATTCACAAATTGTTTGTATTGAATTTATATTGGTTTTATTTTACATGACCTTTAGCGTATCCTTTGGACAGATTCATGGATCAGTTAACAGGCTAAGACGTTTTCTTTTGCACATACACTCGCGATACAAATATGTAGCCCCTTAAATATGCACTTACGCAGAATGCAAGGTAGCCGTGCCCCTGGAGCAGGCGGGGTTTGGGAATTGATATCAGCAGAAGCTGGACTCCCATTTTGCTTTATCGTGTATGAACACACTCGTTAAACTTAAGGACAACAGGAAATGTGTGCATGTTACAATTGGGGAGATGGGGTTATGAGGAAAATGTGATCCACTGTTTAATTTGGCCTTGCACACATGGACCACTACTAGCATTAGATATTTTCTTAGGGACACCTTCTCTTACACAGAATATTAAGATCACTGACCTTTACCAATATGTTTCTTGGTGAATAACAGGAGACAGAATTGGAGGAAGATACAGTAGAAGCTATAGATGTTGAGGTAGACATCCTCCCTGCCCTGTAGGAGAACATACAGTAGCACTCATACTCCCATCTGGTTTCGGTGTGTCCCTCATCTGTCCAGTGTCTTAAGGCTAAGTTGTTGGTGAAAGTGAAACAATCGCAACCTTTAATGCTTTTAATTGATGTTTGCTGTTCAAGGGTTGGCTGAAGAAAATAAGCAAAAGGAAGCGATGAATACAAAAAAAGAAAAAGAACAGAAGTGCCTATTCCCAGTTTTTATTTGAATCATTTTTTGGGCTTTCTTCGGGTGCGTGTTTGATGGGCAGAGCGTGAGAAAGGCACCGCCTGACATTGGCTTGTACTAGTATCCAATAATTTCATTTTAGGCTGCATTGGCTCTGGTTGTTTAAGAGCCGTTGTCAAATACACTGTATGTTATGTGTTGTCTAATTTTAATGAAAATATATGCCGTTGATTTTACCAGAGCACACCTGTAAACCTGGAATGACTCTTTAAACAAAGAAGGAAAAAAAAGAAGCAGCGAGATCAATGTTATCAATCTGTTTGATTTAAACAAATGTTGGTGTCCCGGGGAAATTCCTTGCATTTCATCAAGTCATAGGTTTCAGTCATCACAAGATAAATGGGTCGAATCAGTTAAAGGCTCAAAAAATTGCTTTAGAATATGAAAGGACATTATCATCCATAGCAGTGATATTCAATGAAAACAGTATTATGTAGTTACAAGAGTTTTCTCCTGGACACAAACACTCAGCTCATCATGTAAAATTGTTTAGAATAAGGAATAACATTCATTATCTCTTCAGTGATCACAAGTTAGTGTCACGTGCAATTATGATGACAAAGTTCATCAAGTGGAAATGGACTTGATTATTAGCACCTCTGTAAAGTCTCATTCAATAAAGCTGTGTATGGCGCCCAAGCGCAGAATGCTAAACAGAATAAGTTGATCATTTATACTTTTAAGAGGACTGAAATGTTTTCTCTTTGCGGCGTGTGTTGCCTTCAGTTGTACAATAATCTTCCTAGGCTGTTTAGAGGGTGAACGATTTATTTAAGTCGAAAATAGATTAGATTTCTTTTCCAGTCGAGCAGAGTTTTTATCACTGTACATGGTATATAAAAAATACATTTCAAACAGGACAAAAAAATGCTAAAACGATCACTTTTGGGGCTAGGTTATAATAAAATCAATATTTATAAAATGAAAATCATGATCTAATTAATTACACAACTTTGTTGCAATAACTTGCAGATTTCTTTAACAGTTGAGTCCAAGAGAGAAGCTCAGCTCTCAATTTGGATACTGAAAATGTAATGGGTAATTTCTCAGAATTGTTGGCTAAGTGCCAGTATTCTTGGATAGCATGATTGTACACAAACTAATTCTACACTTTACAACATGACAATTCTATATAATGACATAATTAAATGGAATAAATTCACAAGTTTGTATAATCTCACCCTGGAAACTAATCTTCACTCTCCTCATCCTCCGCTGCCGTGTAGATGACCTGGTTCCTGCGTTTGATCATCGGGGTTATGCCAGTACGTCCAGTGCATCCTTCATCACTGCTACGTTTGGGGATCCGGACCGCGGGGGCCTCCCCTTCTCCGCTATCAGAGTTCCCCTCGCCTTCTGATGAGGGCTGGGTGCGGGTCACGGATGGAGTAGAGTGGGAGGCAGGAGGCAGGTCCATGGGAAAGGACAGCTCGGACGGTGAAGTGTCACATTTAGGTTTTGGCAAAACCAAGCGGGCTGGGGTATGGATCTCTCTGGAGGCGCTGTCAAAGTGCCCATCTCCCTTTGAATCGGAACCACTTTTGGCTTCTTCTTTAGCCTCTCCCTTCTCCTCTTCCTCCCACTCCTCTTCTATAGTGATCTCATCAGGATTATATGAACTTGACAATCCTGATACCGACGTGTCGGTTGGATACTCGCTGGGCTCATCCGCACTTCCTGTACTAAATTGGTCATCATTCTCATCTTCTCCCTCCCCCCCGGTGCTCCCATCAGCACATCCCTGCCCGAGCTGGGCATAGATGTCTGTGAGGCCCAACGTAGCACAGAGCTCTGTCGTCTGGGGGTTGGTGCTGAAGTTTGGGCTCGCGTCAGACCGGGGCTTGGCTGGGTCATAAACTGGCACAGTCCTGCTAAAGTTGTCTGGAATGACTAAATCCCCATTCATCTCTTCTATCACATCCATCATGGCAGCTTCTGAAGCGCTGAAGTCCCACCTGAAGTTAATACATAATGCAAACCAAATGAGTATGTGGCCCAATTAGGGATTTTAATCATTATTGATCTGTGAATTGATCTGAAAATTGAATTGAATAAAACAGGTGCATCTGAAAGAACCACAGAAAGCATGTGATGGTCAAGTTTAATTTGTCTGACAGTGAGCAGGGTGCGTTTGATTATTCCTTCTAAAAGAAAACAGGTTTGTGCTCTTTTTTTTTTTTTACCAAATGGGTTCCCAGATTTCCCGGTCCCATAATCTTTATTTCATGTTCATTTTCATTCTAGCTCTCTCTTTCTCTCGAGTGAGAACTGAGACCAACAAGTATCTTTTCCTTATAATACCCAATAATCAAACCATGGCATGTACTACTACTAACCAAACCTAATTTGGTTTCCAATAGTTTTTTTTGGAGCGGTGAAAGCGCTCCCAATAGACAGGTATGTCCGTGGGTGGGTGGGTGGGTGGCTGGGTGGCTGGCTGGCCGGCCGTGTCCGTAGCCTGGCAATACCTTGAGTGGCCACACACAACACACTAGTTAAAGGAGGGGCGCTGTTTTGTGCAGGCCAGGCACACTCACCACTCACTCACAGGCACAGTTTACTCACTCACTCACTCACATAGGGTACAGCTGCTCAAATTCACCGCTCCACTTCGAACCGAGGTTTGATTTTTTTTTATTGCTCGGAGTGCAAACCACTCTCCATGCCCTTGTGTTGTGAACTCTTACAAGTTTGTAGTTTGTTTGCTCATTTCAATTTGACATACATTTGATATTCAATCTATCATAAATGATGATGTGTGACTCCGACTCCTGTCTGTTATGCTAGGCCCAGCCCACATATTCTTTTTCACAAACAGATTACAATTATTTGATATAATTATAATTTGGAATATTCCAAATGTGCATGCATGTGTACCGTTCATGCAGGCCATTGTTCATTGGGGGGTTCCATGGCTGTGGGGAGGTCCTCTGTAGGCTGTTGGTGGCCTTCAGAATTGCCAGCCACTCTGGATCATACTCCAAATCCTCAGAGGAGTCTGGTCTATCTGGTACCTCCACGATCTGAAATACAAGCATACCATTCCTCACTTAGACAAGACACAACTACATTCGAGTCTAAACACCACCAACAGTCAATTGCTACAGTACATGTACGTCTTTCTGCAAGGGTCTTACCTGTAAGAATTCTCTGTAGGGCAAACATTTATCCAGAGACAGGAACTTGGTTGTACGTGGGGCAGCATTACCTTTAGGCTGCAGGGAAGAAACAAGACTGTGTATAAAATTGACTGGATATTAACCCATTTAGAACGGGTACACATTTTGTGTATCATTATTTTATGCTTTAACTATTGAAAAATAGCAGATATACAAGCTCACAGCGCAGCACCGAGTGCCGCGCTGCGAGCTCGTAGATCTGCTATTTTTGAAAAGTCGTGAACATTAGAATTTTGAACCCGATTCTATAAGTGTCTTTTGAATCCTTCTAATTCTAGGCCTAAATGGGTTAAATTGAATTATCAGAGGGAACGTTTCAGCCATTACTACACCCAGTAACATCTATTGATACCACCAAGCTACAGTACAGGTAAAAGGAATGGCTCTCACAGTGTGCTGCATGAGGGCAGCAAACTTGACGTGGAGATGTGCAGAGAACCAGTAGCTGGGCTGGAGGTGAGCCAGAAGCTCCGCTGCAGGCTCACTTCCCAGTGAGTTGGACTCCACCTCCTGACGCAGAAACTTCTTCTTGCGCAGCAGCTCCTCTGTGCTTCCGTAATTATAGATGCCTCGGGGCCAGTCGTGGCTCATGAAGATGTCAATTGGCATCTTGATCTGAGTCCAGACATGAAAGAATATTTTTAAGAACAACAAATGGGCTAACCTGACTTTCGCCAGATGGTTTGCAGCATTGCGTATGCCTGCATAACGCTCTGCTTCTACCATCTGGGCTCGGTCCAGCACAACCGATGTAAGGGGCGGGCCATTTTTTAAAATTCTAAAGCAGGTGATTGGATATGGCCGTGCCAACTCCAACCACTCATATTGGCCTGTCTGCATGACGTTGCACCCAGAATCCGCCTCCTGGGTTTCCACGTGGTCTGCAATCAGACTCTATTGGCTCAGAGCCCCTCAGAGCCCGCCCATAGCAGCCGCTGATTGGTCCGGCCGGGACTTTACGAGTGTTATCAACTGTGCTGGAGCGAGCCCAGATGGTAAAGCAATGCATAAAAGCAATGCTGCCACCATCTGGCGAAAGTCAGGTTACAAATGGGCTGCATTTGTGGTTGATAAGAGTAAAAGTTATTTTCTTGACCTGTTTTAATTTGAAGACGTCAATGTTTCGGATGTGGTAAACACTTCTCAGAGTGTCTGGGCCGTATGGAGGGAACTCGTGGTGACCTGTAATAACAAATATACATTGTTTAAGCATATGACAAACAACTGTTCATCTCATTTAGACATAGTATACAACAGTAACGATGAATTAGACAGAAATAAGCTTAGAACTCACCCTTCCTGTAGTCATGGGATTTAAAGATTCCAGACAAGCCACCGATTCTAATCCCCTTGTAGCGAATGACACCAGCATAACCTGAGCGTAGATGGGCATATTACCAAGTGAGTGAATAATTAATGGACACAGATGGATGGATGTGTGCGCCGACTGTAAACTCCTCCTAGGCCTGTCACAATCATTTCATAATCGCAATTATTTGAGATATGCAATTAATTGTCATAATCGTTTACTTGTTGAAAAAATTTCATACATTTTCCAAAAATGTATGACTTTGAAAGTATACAATTATTAAATATGTCAGTCATCTGCCCTGTGCAACTTTTGTTTACGAAGCCCGAAAAGCCAAAGAGAAAATTTCACTTTTAGTTAGTTATGTTCCAGTGGTCATTGCCAGAAAACACGATTCAAATCCTTAATCGCAATTATTTGTGTGACAACGAATTGTCAATCAATCCTAAAATTGCACCATGGAGACCAACCAATTTACAATTTAGACATTTAGCAGACGCTCTTAATCCAGAGCGATTTACAATAAGCAAGGTAAATACATCAACATATTCCCTACCCAGATAGTAGATGTTGGGCGCCACCCAGCCTCCGTACGGTAGCTCCTGCATGTGGTTGGATGCCTCATGATTCCCTCCAATAAAGATGGTCAGGACTGGAGCCTTCTTTTCTCCGGAGTAGTACCTGCAACACAGACTGTGATTAGAAGAGAAGCCTTAAACCACTTAAACCCCTCTATTCTTATTGAAGCAGACAAGTTACAACTGTACTTTGACCACTTTTTCCTGTCTACGCCAAGAATACCCGATCTACAAGCTCACGACTCGTCGACGTGAGCCTGTAGATCGGCTATTTTGGGCGAATGTTCCCCCAGGCCAGAATAGGTATGCTGGGGTTCAAGTGGTTAAATACTCTTGATTAAACCTTTTCCTTTGGGGTGAGCATTACTGACTTGTAGAAGGTCTGCATCGTTCTGTACTTGGCTGGCACGGCCATGCACTTCATGTCTCCTTCATTTCTCACTGCCTGGAAGTCCCCACAACACAGCAGCAGGTCCACCTTGACCCCTTCCTTGTTCTCCAAAAAGCCAATCGTCTCATAGATCTTATCCAGCTCGCCGTGGCAACAGCCTTCCACCGCAATCTTCATTGTGGTTCGACAGAGGGAGCAATAGATCCAAAGCAATTACAGAAACTGAAGATATGGTGCCGTTCAGGGCTACTTATTCACTTTCGAGTTATGATTTAGTTATCTTTGATATTTATGTGCATTGCTCGGGGATGTCAGCTTCCAGTGATGCAAATCTAGTGTCCAGCAACAGGGTTTCTCAAATTGATGGTCTCTCACTTAATGAAGCTGTTGTGATCTGTAAGGGTTCAAACAATGAGAAACATTAATAGAGCTTTTGATTGATTGAATATTTTAATAGAAGTTTGGAAAAAAAAGAAAGCACAGTTCATTACAAGGTTTTAAACCCAAGAAAACCTATGGCTTGTTTGCATTGTCTTGTTGTAGGCAAAGTAGTAGTAGGCATGCTACATGTACCGTAGTACGTTTGTTTTCAACTGAAACGTTCACAATGCATTGTGAGCTTGAAGATCGGCTATTTTCAAAAGATTTATTAAATACATTTTGAACACGTGAAACGGTACATTCTGCACAATGAGTACATTTACTGTGTAAGTATATTTTATTTCGATGCCGATAATTTAGTACTTTTACTCAAGTATATTTCAGATACGGGACTTCTACTTGTGACAAAGCATAACTATATTGCAGTATTGATACTTTTACTCGAGTACAAAATGTGAGTACTTTTTCCACCACTGATAACGCCACACAGTGACACGAGCCGTGTGTGTGAGCCACATTTCTCACACGTCCATGCACCAGCTGAACAGCAGCAGCTAACGACGAGCTGTATACTCACAGAGTTGGGTCGATAACAGAAGGCTATGTTTCTCCGCTCCTTTCTCAGCTAACTCCACAGACTTTCCCACAGAATCATCTCCAAACTGGACCTCTGCCGAACCAAAACATGTCAATTTTCCCACCCTGCCTCCTTAAGCACTGGCGCATGCGCAACACTTTTTATTTTAGGTAAAATAATTTTGGATCGGTAACAGCAGATTCCATTACTAATAATATTATTACTATGTTATAATAACCCACTGTTAAACATCCCCCCAAAAG
The DNA here is from genome assembly GCF_963921795.1 of Nannobrachium achirus. Lineage (NCBI taxonomy): Eukaryota > Metazoa > Chordata > Actinopteri > Myctophiformes > Myctophidae > Nannobrachium > Nannobrachium achirus. The sequence continues at coordinate 5,132,088 of NC_137829.1, forward strand.
CTAGACATTCAATGATTTTTCTATTTTATCAATGTAATGAATAAATAAAAGAAAAATCTAATAAATAACATAAAATATAAAACTAAAAGGTTAAGAAGAAGTAGTGAAAATAGCCTATCAAGTGAGCTTATAAATCGGCTATATTTTCACTAGTTTGTGTCCCAGGCAAACGTCTGTCTCTGTTACTTGGGTCACTGGCTAAAAAGTTTGGGAAACAGTTATTTAACACATGAAACATTTGCATACTATGTTCAGTGCTCGTATTGGAGCGCAACAAAATATTTATATTTCATACAAGACTGCTTCTGATGAATCGGTTGTATTTATAGTCCCGACTACGTCACATTTTATGACCATTTACTCAATTAACGATAATTCTCTTTCGATCAATGAGCAGCTATGTTATCCTAGATATGTTTTCTATTTATCGATAATTAAAAACAAAACAGCTATTAAACGATCTTAAAGACACTTGTGATGGCGTTGTGTCACGTTTTAGCTACTCATAAAAATTACTCTACTTTTCAAAGCCACTCACTCTGCGTGGGGCGGAGAGTGTGGAAAGTGCCGTTGTTGCCAGATGTTGCGAGAGAAATAAGCAATCAGATCTATGATGAAAACAAGCCCAAAAGAAGCAACTTAATTTAGACGGAATTGATTGAAGATTGAAGAATTTATTAGAAGTTTGCAATAGGAAAAAGTAAAGTTTCATTACAGCACAAATCACTGGTACAAGGTCAACTAAAATGAGATCCTAGTAAGCTTTACGTACAGCTTATTTACACAGGAACCACTTTATGTATCTCATATAACACATTTGCACTCCATTAAGGCTTGCGGAAGGGCGTTCCACATGTTAGAGCCTTTTATAGTGTTACATCTAGTTTGAACATGATAGTGGAGCTGCCGCTGGTGTTGTGATCGTGGACATTGACCTTTAGGAAGTATAGCCTAGTTTGTCAGGTACATGGGTATCTTTGAGGTGTAGTGTATCTTATAGGCTATACACCCGGCCCATTGCAAGATGAAGCCTACTCTGTCAGCTACTTTGAGCCACCCCAGTGACCCCACGCTTTTGTGGTGATTATCGGTAAGGTGGGCCCGTGGAGGAAGACAAAGCATTGAATTGAGAGTCTGACTCTATTGTCATTGAGCCAGGTGCAAGCTCATAGCGTAGATCTGCTATTTTCAAAAAAATCTTGGAAAATGTTGAAAATGTGGATTTTTTAAACACACACAGATTGAACAAAGACTAGCGTTAGAGAGTTTGCATAGGAAAAGGTACAGTTTCATGACAGTACAGTTCACTGACAGTGCAAGTTCAGCTAAAAGGATTCCTCAAAAAAGCTTTTGGGCTTGACAGACCAATGAAACGTAGTACTATGCAGAAAAAAATAAGTAAGAAAAAATATAAACCAGTCGTAAAACACAATGCAAATATAAAAATGAAAACATTTATCTTATTCCAAGTCTGGGAATGATGGCCAATAGGCTACAAAGAGATTTTTTTGTAGTTGCAAGGTTAACAAAGTGTGTGTGTGTGTGTGTGTGTGTGTGTGTGTGTGTGTGTGTGTGTGTGTGTGTGTGTGTGGGTGGGGGGGGGGGGCACTTAACATCTCTGCATCAGGTTTATTTGTTTGGATCCCCCTAAAGTACAAAAAAAAAAAAAAGATAGTTGACAAACATTTTATGAAAAGATTTAGAAGATTTTCAGAACATGTGTGAGGTGAGAAAGGTGAAAACTATTAACTAAGTCAAACTAAAACTGACTGACGGCAGCCAGTTTGAATTATATTAGGCTATAAATAATAATAATTTATATAATTAAATGATAATTATTTGTCAAATGTTCATCTTGATAAGGGCCAGGGAAGTTGGGCAGGTCATTAAAAAAACAAAAACAAAAGGGCACTTTGGCAAAAGGGCACTTTGAGGCAAAAGGGCAGGTGTCCAAGCACCCAAAGCACCATTCATTCACTGCCTTTGCAGGGAGGAAACAAGCCCAGAGTCGCTTATAACACGCAGACATGGCAACAGTGCTTGGTGCTGCTCCTCATGGGGCGGTGGATCGGGGGGAAGAGAGATGGCGTGCTTGTTGGAGGCCCCTCTCCGCATCAGTGTGCTGTCTGTGAGTCCCACGCTCATCCCACACAACACATCTATACACCTCGCATTGCATTCACTCCGGCACTGCACGCACCATGTAGTCGGACGGGTCGCACGGAGCTAGCAGGCCGACGAGTCAATACGAAAGGGCTCCAAGTTGTCCTGCTAGCCTGGCGTGCTAAAGGGCTTTGCAACATGCACAGCAAAGGGCGGTCCGCCTACGTAGGTGGCGGCGAACACTTTTGCGTCACGGCGTGTCCCGGGCGGGCGGGGCTCACACGGGAACCTCGTCTGAGAGACGTGCGACCGCCGCCAGGATCCACCCCGTCGGCGTACCGCGTGACTGAAACCGAACGCGCTCTGGAGCTGTCAGTGTCACCCGGAATGAGTTAGCAAGCTACACAGTAGCCACATTGAAAGTAGTGTTTGTTTGGGAAAAGAATGGCAAGGACCCCCAAATTGACACTTATTAGCCCGCGGACCCCCATTTGAAAAGATATGCCAGGGACCCCCATAAGAGAAGATTTTCTTACAGCTCTAGCAGTGATTCGCAACCATTTTAATTTCAAGGACCCCAGTTTGACATACATTAGACTACGTACCCCCATTTAATGGCATTTCTACCTCTGAAACCCCAATCTATATTGTAAAATCAATGTTTTTAGTACAAACGGACTGGCCCATTTGGTTTCATTTGTAGGCATATACACTTGAGTTACATACCCAATAAGGGTCCATTTGATTCCTAACTATCACTTGGCTGGGGACCCCCTGGAACTCCCTCAAGGATCCCTGGGGGTCCCCGGACCCCACTTTGAGAACTAGTTTACCTTTCAGCTAACGTCATATACCTAATAATAATAATAGCTTCGTTATGCTAACGTCAGTTGCTTCAGATATGTATTACTACAGTACAGCGTTAACTCAGCAAAAGTTCTCAGACTACTGACTCAGCTGTTGATATGTTGTTGACCGAGATGACATCCCCAAAGCTCAATAGTTATGAGTTTGCTTTATTCACAACAAGTGACACAGTGACAGGTTGCCATGCCAGATGAGTTCAGGTAGCTATTAGAGGAAACGCCCCCCTACATTAGTTATGTTCACTGTCTTTGGCTGAAAGGTACCAGGATAAATATCAGAACAAAGTATTGTAGCTGTTGTTTTCCCCCATACATTAGCCTAACTGTCTTTTCCAGCACATTTATTGTTCTAGTAGTAGTCCCACTCCAGTCAGATCACATGGTGGGCAAGTGAGTTTGTGGGTTGTTTACGTATTCATTGGGTAATTATTGCATTTGGCTATCTTGTTGAAAGCATGGCGCAGACATTAGGCTAGCTAGACTGTCTGTGCTTCAGTGACTCTGGGGAATGTTCTGGATATGAGGTGGCTGATGATGATGTAAACATAAACAGTTATCAGATGACACACACCGAACCATGGATATGTAACACCTTTCCAAGACCCAAGAGTGTGTGTGTGTGTGTGTGTGTGGGTTGCACATGTGCGTGTGTTTGGGGAGAGTGAGATAGAGAGGTGTAAGAGTGTGGGTGTGTGAGAGAGGGAGACAAAGCGACTATGTTGCCAAACTGTTTCATGATGTCACTGTTTGCCTTGTTTTGTCTCTCATGTCCATACAGGAAGTAACTGCCACCAGCCGCCACTATGTTGACCGACTGTTCGACCCCGACCCACAGAAAGTGCTGCAGGGAGTCATGTGAGTTTGGTACAACCATATCGCTTTGTGCACTGTCAATGTAAACATGTCCTTAATTTAGACATCATCGTATAAATTGGGCTCTAGGGGTTGGATATGGGGAAGTATGTAGAAATCGGATTAAAAAAGAAACCCATCCCTCACATTGCAGAGTGAGGACTCGCAGGTTAACATTTGAAAGCATACAACCAGTGTGAGCATTGGTGATGGAGAGAGCTTGATTTGGAGAAAACAAGAATCACGGCAGTGTTTGTGTGCCTGTGTGTTTACCTGTAGGCAGACTTGCATGTGATTGTCAGTGAGAGAGTACATTTCACTGTCAGGTATACGTTCACACATGAAGGATCATAAGGATACGTAATGCCCCTGCCTATAGTAGCATTACCCCCTTACCTTTGGACTTTCACTCTTGAGCAGCTAACGTGAGTGTCAACAAAGTGACGTTCTTCTTGCGTTTAGGTTTGTCCCATTGGTTAGTGAGTGTCTCTACGGGGGTGAGAGTACAGCAGTGATGAACCATGAACCTGTATTGAACCCTTGAGCTCGTGACCCCCCCCCCCCCCCCCCCCCCCCCCCCCCCACAGAGGCATAATGCATCTTCGGTCAAACATCTAACGCCTCTTTTGGGTTTTTCTCTTAACATGGGAGTGGATGGGGGTCAGCCTCTGACTGTCTGGACGCGCCCTCAGCGTGATGCGTGCTTCCAAATTACACCACACTCACTCTGGAGGGGCTGTGCCCCTTGAACCTAAAACGGCCCCCACATCGCCTTTAGTGACAGCCATGCGTCCAAAGCATAGGTCAAAACATGCCTCGCACGCCGTCCTCAGTGTTTGCTATGAGAACATAGGCTAACTCGGTTATGTATATCAGACGTGCAACACAATTATATTTATATTACATAAACGCCAGGTCGGATGGTGACATGGGATGGATACTGTGTGAATACTCCAGAGCGAGTGCTCCGTCATTTGGAAGCACGCCAGCGTGACTCACTCTCTGTGTCTCCCTTTCTCTCCTGCCCTCCAGTGGGCTGGACTCTGAACATTTCATCTTTATTTTTAACCCAGGCTAGGCTATCTCTAGTTACGGCCTGCTCCACTCCACTATCCCAGCAGGTACCTGATTTGACTGTCTTTTTGCAGCTGTATTTTTCCACTTGGCTCATTCACCTGCTATTTGATACCACCTGGAGCACATTCAGGAAGACATCATAACTTATGGAAATGTAGCAGACAGAGTTATTATGTTTTGAACTGAAGAAGCTCATGATGTAACCTCAGATAACGCATGGGTCATATCTGATTTACTGCTGGTCTGTTTATACCAGAATGTTTGTAGATGCTTTGCCCTGCTGAACCCTAGGTCTTATAGTGTCTCTATAATGCACCAGGTGACCAAGCCCAGGGTCTTGCTTTGCAATGGCCTACACTGATTGTATTTTATCAAGGAGCTTTGCATAGTTATCACTTCACTTGGTATCATCCTGCTACTCTTTTTGTTTGGACAACACTTCCAGTCAGGGAATTGTCATGGCACACCCTAAAGAGAGAATCTAGTCTCTGGTCTGAGCAACATAATATTCAGTGGTGGGTAGTACAATCTAGTCAAAGAGCTTTTCAATTCAGGCGGTTAAGTTTTCCATGTCCTCCATCTTTGTGATTAGCTTTGTCATGGTTTCACCTGCACGTAAAGTGACCTTACAGGGATGCTATATGGACAGCTGTTGTGAAACCTCTTTAGGCATACTGTATCTGTTGGATGCTTCCATCTTCAAATGCATGTCCATCGTTGTTGATTTGTGAGGACTGTGATACCGCCATACTGCCGGTTAATGGTTAATTACCGTGGTAACTAAAAATCCATACTGCCCCAGCCCTTCAATGTGGTTTTGTACAGCTTGATTTTACCTTGTTTTCATTCAACCCTCCATAACAGTTCCACACAGAACTTCTCATTCATGGGTGGGGGGGAGGGGGGCGGGGGTGAGAGCGAGTGCGTACCTGAGGAGTAGAGGATTTGAAGTGTGTCTGATTTGCGGTGATGATAATAAATAAATAAAAATACCGGACAAGATGTACAGTGGGAATTGTATTTTCGGTCTTTGTCATAACAAACAGCCCAAACTGTTAATTATCGGCCTAACACAACCTAATGCCTAGTTGCCTACTGTTTTATATGACTGAGGATGCTGCTCAATTCTGTTGATGATGAATGATATACACTGCTGTTTCGGGTGTGTTATGGATAGCTGAATTAACTCATCTGTGTGTGTGCGTGTGTGTGTGTGTGTGTGTGCGTGTGCGTGCGCGTGCGTGTGCGTGCATCTTCACAGTGACATGAAGAATGCCGTCATTGGAAACAATAAACAGAAAGCCAACCTGATTGTCCTGGGAGCTGTGCCCAGGCATGTGTCTCACACACCCCCTGCTCTCCCTTTCTGTCTCCTTCCATTTCATTTTCTTAGTCTGTCCATTTTATTTGTCAAAATGTATATACTACTTTACTGTGGGAACTTTCCCATGGCCGTGCAAAAGACAAGTACAAATAGATACAGAAGTAACCATGACCCTATTAGCAAGAAAGCAAACGTGTATTTGCATTTTATGAAATGCATAATCTGTTGTTACCACCAATATTTGCACTGTTTATGCACATTATGTGAAACCGGCTTTGTGTTTGTTGGCTGTTTGATCCAGGTTACTGTACTTGCTACAACAGAGCTCATCCAGCTCAGAGCTGAGAACAGAATGTGCTGTGGTGCTGGGCAGCCTCGCCATGGGCACTGAGAACAACATCAAGTCCCTAGTCGATTGTCACATCATACCCGCCCTGTTGCAAGGTAGAGGCACACATACACACTAGGGCATTCACGTATAGTGATTTTTAGTATTCGAATTATTCGACCTCAAAGTATTCGAATAGTCGAATATTCGACAGGACTGGCCAAACTGTCAAATATTAAGTAAGCAAGAGGCGAACATTGTGAAAATAGCCGATCTACATGCTCACAGCGCCTTGCGTTGCGAGGCGTTGTGTGAGCATGTAGATCTGCTATTTTCACAATATTTATCTGCGGAACCGAGTCACATTAGATGTAATACCTACAATTCCAAGTGCTTGTCAGGGTGGGGGTCCCCAGTTCAAATATGTTTATTTTGGGGGTCGCAGCCTAAAAAGGTTTGAGAACCCCTGGTATAGAGCATTAACAAATTAATCCACCAGGGGCATTGACAACTCATTCTTATGACTTGCTATCTAGCCAATCTTTATAAACTATATATGTTTTAAAGAGAAAAAAAAAGCGAATATTCGACTTTGGTGAACAACGTCGAATAGTGACTTTGATATTCGAATATTTGGTGAATGCCCTAATACACACACATTGCTGCAGGAAATCACTTAACAATTAAACGACTTTGAAAGAAGCAAACCTCAGTCAAACCTGTGCTGAAGTATGTAAATAAGTAACCGGTGTGGTGTGTGTCACATCCAGGTCTCCTGTGTCCAGACCTGATCTTCATTGAAGCCTGCCTCAGATGTCTCAGAACTGTCTTTATTAGTCCAGTCACTCCAGTGCAGCTGCTTTACACTGTAAGTGTGTGTGTGTGTGTGTGTGTGTGTGTGTGTGTGTGTGTGTGTGTGTGTAGGGCTGTCACAATTATTACATAATCGTCTAATCGTGATTATTTGACATAATCGTGATTATTTTTCATAATCGTCATAATCGTTTCCATGTAAAAAATAGTGGAAATAGCAGATCTACAAGCTCACAACGTGTCGCGATGCGACGCGTTGTGAGCTTGTATAGCGGCTATTTCCACTATCAATGTTCTTTTTTTATGTATAAAGTTGTCAATTTGTCAGCAATTTCTTTGTATATTTAGCTTATGTGTCATATCTACCATGTGTAACTTCAAAGCCTAAAAGCCAAACAGAAATATAATGATCAAAGACAAAAACACAATTAAATCGTTAATCGCAATTATTTGAGAGAAAATTAATAGTCATGTAAAATGTCACAATCGTGACAGCCCTGTGTGTGTGTGTGTGTGTGTGTGTGTCGCGAAATCATCAATAACTTCCGTCATACACTGGGATCAGTCTGCTTTTGCAAAGTTGGATATGGTAACTGTGTGTGTGCTTTCCGTGCATGTGTGTGGAAATGACCGGATGCAGTTTTGTAGGAAGCAGGATTTTTACCTGGGCTGGCACTGTTATAGCTTTCCACAATGTACGACCATGGCTGAAAGCTCTTGTTTATTCTCAACAAGTAAGTTACATCAGAGAACAGAGCTATAGAAATACTACAGATTAATGCTAAGGACCAACGTATGCGTTCCACAACCGTAACGGTGCGTCCGGGTATAAACACATTGGGCATCTCTGTTAAAACCTTCCAGCTATGTTCAATAAGCTATTGTACCTGTAATATTAACATAGCAAGTGACTAAATCAGGGTTGTCAAACTGTCAACACTTCATGCAGACTAGACCAGTTGTGCACGCGCAAATATGCACACCCTCACTACTTCTGCTCTTGTGTCTTCAGAAATGATCTTTTTGACAACAACTGAGTGGATTACACAACTTTACTATATTCTTGTTTGGAAAAACAGCCTGTGTTGCTTCCTGAAATCCTGAAACTCATTTTTCAGTCATGCTATTAGGCTCTGTACCTGTCCATGTAATTATTCCTGTGAGCAACATGCACTGGCTGCAAAGCGGGAGCATTTCACTCGTTTATCTGACTCTTTCACTCAATTCCTGTCCAACTATTACAGTCAATCAACCTCTATTGTTTTAACCCATTTAGGCCTAAAAGTATTGAATGCTTTAACCAGTGAAAAATAGCAGATATACAAGCTCACAGCGCGGCACCGAGTGCCGCGCTGCGAGCTTGTAGATCTGCTATTTTTTTTAAATCATGATTTTTTTTTGCAAGTCTTTGAATATATCTACTTAAAAGCGAACATTTGTAACTCAAATATTTACTTCTGGGTCGTCCCTGGAACAACATATTTTGAGATGGGGGTCCGTGGCTAAATACCTGTAATTTTGGGGGTCCTTGACATGAAAAGGTTTGAGAACAGCATGATTTAGAGGATTTAGAAGTCAGGTCAAAGATATTCAAAGACTTGCACTCATTTTCACGATTTTTCAAAAATAGCAGATCTACAAGCTCGCAGCGCGGCACTCGGTGCTGCGCTGTGAGCTTGTATATCTGCTATTTTTCTAAAGTTAGAGCATAAAATAATGGTTAAAGTGGTTAAAATCTAACGCGACTCGGGCGCGTTCCAGGTATTTGAGCGTTAAGTAGCGTACCTACACACAGCAAGCTGCTAGTGCAGCAGTAGGGAGAGAGTGACATGAGGACGGCTGTCTGTCATACAGCATATACTTAATCAATGGTCATGGACCTTTTCTTATCCTGCGGGACGAATTAGACTGGGCCACAAGTAAGGATTTTCTTTTCACCACTGTGGAAAAAGCAACGTCTTCTGTCAGTTCGACGGCTATACTTACATTCGTCTGCTGATATGCTCTTGTGCTCCAAGACTAATGAAAAATGAATTAAATGTACAGTACTGCAAGTCCAGCATCGTCCTATTACTCATATTACATGTACTTCTCTTATCCGTTCGTTGTGGTTGGATAAGATGGTAAAAGGCGGTTGATGTCACATTTGCGGCTGGTGCCCAATGCCATAGGGTTCTATGTGAACGCGACTGTGGCAGTTGGAGAAAAATGCAATTAATAGTCTTTTTGTCTGTGCCTTTTTAAGGACCCCACTGTGATCCCTCATCTTATGTCTCTACTGAGCCGCTCACAGAGGACACAAGAATACATCACACAGATATTCTCCCACTGTTGCAAGGTTGGCTGACACACACACACACACACACACACACACACACACACACACACACACACATATTTATTTCTTGGTTAAGATTTGTTTTAACTTTATGTGTATTCTTTCTAGACCCCAGAGCACCAGATGGTTCTTTTCAATCATGGCGCCATCCAAAACATTGCGCCTCTACTTATATCTCCCTCTTACAAGGTAAGTGTGTGTGTGTGTGTGTGTGTGTGTGTGTGTGTGTGTGTGTGTGTGTGTGTGTGTGTGTGTGTGTGTGTGTGTGTGTGTGTGTGTGTGTGTGTGTGTGTGTGTGTGTGTGTGTGTGTGTGTGTGTGTGTGTGTGTGTGTGTGTGTGTGTGTGTGTGTGTGTGTGTGTGTGTGTGTGTGTGTGTGTGGGGTTTATACAACCACTTGTCTTATACCCATCAGACAAAAGTGGTTTTCCTTCATGTCTCTGATTCTCTCTCACCATGTCAATGTCCATGTCTCTCTCCAATTCTCTCTCTCTGTCTCTTCTTCCATGGTTGCTCCAGGTCCGGATGCAGGCGTTAAAGTGTTTCTCAGTCCTGGCGTACGAGAACACTCAGGTCTCAATGACACTGGTGAATGGTGAGGAATCTCTTCTCCTCTCGTCTCTTCTCTTCGACTCTCATTGACTCTTCTCTTTAACTCTTTGACTTGTCACTTGTACTCTCTTATCTTTGATTGTCTTCTACTTTCAAGTTGATTGTGTTCTATTCTACACTCTTCTCTCGTACTCTTCTCTCTCTCATATGATTGTTGTATTTTACCAATGTCTTTCCAGTGCTGGTGGATGGTGAGCTGCTTTCTCAGGTATTTGTCCGAATGATGCAACGGGATCAGCCCATTGAAATGCAGTTAACAGCCGCTAAATGGTAAGCAACATTAGTAAATAAAACGCCAGTTTATTGTCACATCGTACGTTTATACCAGGTATAAAAGAGTGGATGAACTCTTAGAATAAGGGTGTAAGGAAGAGTAAATATGTCAAATATCAAAACAAATATAAAATATACATAACGTCATACACATTGATAGTGTTCTGCAATCTGCAGTCCTGTGCAAATACAAACCTATCAAATAGCAGCAGATATCGAATATGGTCAAATTGGGATGTATCTACACAGCATACATGGTGGGTGTGTGTGTGTTAATTGTTTTTAATTCCTCTCCTGTTCTAACAGTCTAACGTACATGTGTCGAGCAGGAGCCATCAAGACAGATGACAGCTGCGTAGTTCTTAAGGTGAGACAGTCTTGTGACAGTCATGCAGCAGCGACCCTGATAGCAAGATAATGGAAAAATAGATGTTATAAAAAAAATTGGTTCATGATTTATAATAAACTAGTCCTTACCCGTTCAAAGATATGAGCTCCGAAATGATGTGCAGTGTGTGGGTTATGGGGTGTGCACTGTGCACACAGTATATGAGGGATGGAAAGTAACTTTCTGGTGCTTGCATGATAATATGTAGGAGCATCAATGTAACAAATACCCGTTTCGTTTAAAGGCTACAGAGATACTGTGTACCCCCCCCACCCGCCTACACACACACACACACACACACACACACACACACACACACAGCTGGTTAAACATGTTGCCCCATGCTAGATGCAGAATAGATATGCCTCATGCTAGATGCAGAATAGATAGTAGATACACCATAAAAATGCTAATATACAGCATACGATTTGTGAAAGTGACAAACGGGCTTCACAGTTATGTCAGGTGTGTTCATATGCTAATGGTGATGCGATTTCAGATCAATTGCTCCAGCCACTGAGGAGAAACGCTGTGACAGACACTCACTCAGACAGACAGACAGACAGACAGACAGACAGACATTCGCAAAATTATAGTATAGATGTGGATGAGTTAGTTCAGGTATCCTTTCATAGGGAGAACATGTGCATCAAAATGTTCACGCTTACACCTCTTCTCAATATGATGGAGAATGCTGCTCTAAGTTCACCTTATTCCACAGTTCATATGGGTTATTTTCCGATGCGAGCAGTCATAATATCTGCACCCTGATATTCTAACCAGCTTGCCTGAGTCTCACGACGTAAACCTCTTGCGTAAGAGGGGGCATCAATCCACATGCTGCAAGTAGGGCTGTCACGATATGCCTAATCCACGATTCAATTCTAAGGTCATGATTTGATCCGATTCGATACAATATAGGATATACACATTTTTTAAACCTCCTTTTTTCAGCACTGAGAGCTATATGACTATTGATTTAGGCTATTGTCTTGATTAAGAAAAACACTTGTTTCTCAATAGGTCACTTTTATTTGAATAATAACAAATGAGAATAACAAAAGGTGTAACATAAACAATATAAACTTTGGGTTTTATGCCCTAACAACATTTTCATGCACGGAAGTGAATCGCGATTCACTGCGAGTTGTGATTTTTTGATTCACTGAACCGAACGTCAATTTCGGTTCGATTCAAACCGGAATCGTGACAGCCCTAGCTGCAAGCCTTCTGTCTTATTGGAAGGACTTGAGCAGTTCAGAGAGAGGTGACACAATCATTTATGATGTGTTGTCTGAAACGGTGTATAAAAATGGATGGATCTTGGAAAAGGTCATTTAAAAAAATATATATATAAAATCTGAACTGCTCAAACTAAACTTTGACTGTCGGTGTCCTCTCCCCAGACCTTGCCGTGCCTGGTGCGGATGTGCAGTAAAGACCGTCTGCTGGAGGAGCGCGTGGAGGGGGCAGAGACCCTGGCCTACCTGATGGAGCCCGACGTGGAGCTGCAGAGGATCGCCAGCACCACGGATCACCTCGTTGCCATGTTGGCCGACTACTTCAAATACCCAAGCTCTGTGTCTGCCATCACCGACATCAAGAGGGTGTGTGCATTAGTAGTAGCATCTAGAACCTGTGTGAGTGATGTTTGAATCAAGAAAATACATCAAACTCGCTCTGTTCTGTGAAGCTGCTGAGCTTTACTGGATAAAAAAAAAAGATTACTACAGTCCTTAGTAAAGTTCCTGACTTATGAATACTTTTTTACTAGTTAGAATCTTCAGAAACAAGTCTTGTGCAAACCTAATCAGCCTAATCAGCTCAGAGATGGGTGCGTGTTATATTGCTGTTGATGTACTGACATATTATCTTGTTTATTATTGTGTTGTTTTATCTGCTTATTGTAAGTCGCTTTGGATTAAAAGCGTCTGCTAAATGCCTAAACTGTAAACAATAGAGACAACTTTATTTAAGCAACATTTCGGTCAATAGACCTCCTTCAAGCATCTGTAGTTAAAATCTGAAAGCCATTTTAGATTGGACTTTGTAATAGGCTGTAACAGGTCCACTGTCTCTCCTGTGTAGTTGGACCACGACCTAAAGCACGCTCACGAGCTGAGACAAGCTGCTTTCAAACTGTACGCCTCACTGGGCTCCAATGACGAGGACATCCGCAAGAAGGTAACTCTTCCACTCAGTCAAACGTACAGTAAACGGTGTGTAAGTGTGAATACTGTAGTCTACACCCTGTAGAGGCCTTACCTCCTCCTTCTCCCCGGACAGATCACAGAGACAGAGAACATGATGGACAGGATAGTCAGTGGCCTATCAGAATCTAGCATCAAAGTACGTCTAGCAGCTGTCAGGTATGTTTGGGGGGGGGGGGGGGGGGGGGGGGGGGACCTCATCCATCCATCCATCTATTCCAGGGGTCTTCAACAGGGGGTCCAGGAACCCTAGGGGGACCTCAGAGTTACTACAGGGGGTACTCCAAATCTTTTCTCTTTTTTTATATCAACCACTTGAACCCTAGCGTCCATATTCCGAGAACTTTAGCCAAAAATAGCAGATCTACAAGCTCACAATGCCTCACGCTGAGCTTGTAGATCGGCTGTTTTCGGCAAAGAGGTTTGTTGTAGAGGGGAAAAAGAGCAGACTAAGTACATAGTGAAAGGTCAAGTTAAGTATTGACGGTTAAATATCTGAAATTGACATGAATCCAAAATATACTGATGATTGTGCTGTCAAACAATGGAATTATATGGAATCTCTGAAAAGGTTGTGGGGGTCCCTGCAGGGTCATCTCTCTCTCAACTAAGGGGTCCTTGGCCTGAAAATGTTGAAGACCCCTGATCTATTCTGTTGTGGTCATGCTTTCACATTCTGATGACCTCCTGGTTGTTGTGTCCCTGTTAGTAGGGTAGATCAGAGGCTGCCAGAGCACCTGAACAACATGTTTTCGAAACCTGTTTTTATTTTTTAGGACCTTTATGGCGTCTAGTTATGATTTCCTCTTGTTGCCGTGGTCAACTAATGCCCCATGGGGTTCATTTTTAACGATTTCTTGCACCTACCCATTCACTTACTATACAGGAAAAAAAGACCCCCCCCCCCAAAAAAAAATCTTTAAGTAGCATGTGATGGTTCTAACTAGGGATTTTTCATGATTCTAAATCCATTGCAAGCATTAGTGTTGCACGAATCACTAAACCATAGTTTTGGGGGGGTCTTTTTTCCTTTATAGTAAGTGAATGGTTAGGTGCAAGCAATCGAAAAAAAATGAACCCCATGGGACATTAGTTGACCACGCCAACAAGAAAAAATCATAACTAGACACCATAAGGGTCCTAAAAAAAACAGGTTTCGAAAACATGCCTCTGATCTACCCTACTACTGTATGTGTTTCTCTCTCGCTCTCTCTATCTCTGTGTGAATTAAAAATGACTGCAGCCTCTCTTTTGTTTGTGTCTGTCTATCCAGGTGTCTCCACAGTCTGTCACGGTCGGTGCAGCAGCTAAGAACCAGTTTCCATGATCACGCCGTGTGGAAACCACTCATGAAGGTCAGTGGCCAGTGTTGCCAGATTTAGCGAAAGAAATGAGCAACCAGATCTATGAAAACGAGCCCAAAAGAAGCGACTAGGCTACGGTTATTTGAAATTAGCCGATCTACAAGCTCACAACACACGAGCTTGCAGATCTGCTATTTTCAGAAACAAACATTTTTTTAAACATTTTAACAACACAAATGTTTGTAAGGTGTCTGCGGACAAATACATACTGTATTTGGGGGTTGTTGACATGAAAATGTACATAACAACAATATAAGGAAACCGGCCCAAATAAGCAACTACAGTTTAACTCATTGCATGCCAGGCCCGATAGTCCCGAGATTATTTCAATGTCTTTCCCTGCCAGGCCCGATAGTCCAGAGAATTTCCGCCATTTTGAAAAAAAAAAAAAAAAAATCATTTTTTTTTTTTTTTTTTTTTTTTTCAAAAAAATTTTTGAACCCCAAAAAATGTAGTAGGCATGATAGAAATCGCGAAATTGCATGTTTAACCCCCATAGCAACCCCATCTATCAAACATGGCAGCCATCTTTGTTTACATTTTAGGAAAACATAATGGCTTGTATCTCATGAATGCCTGAACGGATTTCCATTCGGATTTTTTTGTTTGAAAGCTGTGAGCAATGTGGACACACGTGGTGCATTATCTAGGCATGGGTGTGCATGATCCGTGCACTATGAATTACATGGAAGTCTATGGAGACCAGAGGCACCATAGAGTACGAAGGTATTGTTAAATGGCGGGGAATGTGTTAAAAGCCCAAACCCACAACTACCAATATTAAACCCACAACTACCAATATTTACAAGCCACTTTTACTGAAAAACACGAGTGGGATCATGCATTATCGAGAGTATGGAGGCGGAAAGTCAGGATTGGCTCAGCAAGGCTTTTATGTAACCCTAACCCAGTATACCGTATATAAGTACAACCTCACGATCTACGGTTGTGCCGATTTGTACTTTTATTAGTAGAATAGAAACCCAGCAGGAGCAGTGTAACTTGAGGACTAGCTGCTATGCTTCTGATCCTTGCGTTTGTTTCTAGTTGTTACAGAATGCCCCTGATGAGGTCCTGGTTATGGCCTCCTCTACACTATGCAACCTGCTGCTGGAGTTCTCCCCCAGCAAAGAGGTACACAGTACACACACACACACACACACACACACACACACACACACACACACACACACACACACACACACACACACACACACACACACACAAACTAGATTGCGATAGTATGATGACACAATAGACTAGTTTGCAAATCCCGCCCCATTCTGCCCTGTTACTATGATGGGACATTTTCCCTGGGCAGATTGTTTTTATAGTGGCAGTGAATGGGATTTTTTTATGTTTTCATAGCCTCATTACAGCTATATAAAGTACCAAAGGAAAAACATCTAGGTGATATTAATAAAAAGGGAAGACAAAGGTACAGTAGTTACATTGCAAAACAGGGGGTTTCCCCAAAAATATATGTTTTAATGTGTTTAATCCCAGTGGGACAGAATCACTATTGCAGATTCTTTTATAGTGGAAGTGGATGGGATTTTTTTTTTGTTCATAGCCTCATTACAGCTATATAAAGTACCAAAAAAAACACATCTACGTGATATTAATAAAAAGGGAAGAAAAGGGTACAGTAATTACATAGCAAAACAGTAGTTTCCCCCCGAAAATATATGTTTTAATTAGTTTAATCCTCTGGATCAGAGAGAGAATAGAAATAGCAATAGAAAGCGCATTGAATCTTGGGTAGGAAGAGGAGAACTATAATCTGTTCTCCTCACATACACGTAATTCTGCCCATTTAAAATATATGTACCCAATCGTAACTAGTTAGACCATTGATAAGGTCCATGTGAACTAGTTTGTTGAAGCTTATTCATTATGATGAGCGAGATCGCCCCCTACTGCCGCGGCCGTACCAGGCGATTGCCGTGCTCCGCACTGCGGACAGTTTTTGAAAGGCTGAAGCAACATTCTCCACTGCACAAACTCCACCCCCGATAGCAAAAAGTGAATGTTTTTTCTGGTTGGCCAGTCAGGGAGTCTCAGGGACCAATCAGAAGGCTGACAAAAGGTCTATTGCATTCTTAAAATATTGATGTGTACTCTGTGTGTGTGTGTGTGTGTGTGTGTGTGTGTGTGTGTAGCCCATCCTTGAGTCGGGGGTGATAGAGTTACTATGCAGCCTAACCCAGAGTGACAGTCCTGCACTGAGGGTCAATGGGATCTGGGCCCTGATGGTGAGAAAATGTTATTTTATATTCCTGTTCATCATCACACCGTCCTTCTCTCAGACATGAGCTGTACATCATTATATCTGCCTATACAGCGACTGTGGCCAGAGTGTTTAATTAATGTGTAGTCTGTGTGTATGTGTGTGTGTGTGTGTGTGTGTGTGTTGGGGGGTTGTTGTAGAACATGGCGTTCCAGGCGGATCAGAAGGTGAAGGTAGAGATTGTGCGGTCGCTGGGGACGGAGCAGTTGTTCCGGCTGCTCTCAGACCCAGACACCAACGTGCTGATGAAGACCCTGGGCTTGTTACGCAACCTCCTGTCAACGCGCCCGGTGAGACGCAAACAAATAAACACACACACACACACACACACACACACACACACAGAACCTAAATCTGACTCGGTGCAGCTTGACCAATTCCACCATCTTGACACTGTTTTTAAAGACGATGGTACAGACTGAAAAAAAAAATGAAAAAAAAGAAACATGTAGTTTAAACCAGTGGTTCTCAAACTTTGACATTTCAAGGTTTCCCCTTAACTCTGACAGTGTACAAATGGAACCAAATGGACCCGTTGGGATTCATTTGGTTCCATTTGTATACTGTCAGAGTTACAGACTTGTACGGTAGGGTTGGAGGCGGTAACCGCCGTACCGCCGTACCGCGGTATACCGAGGTCTACCGCGGTGTCATTGTGCTTACCGCGGTAAAAAGACAAAAAAAAGGTCTATTTTTTATTGGAAAACAAGCGAGTTTTAAAACGGGGGAGAAGCAAGGACCGCATGCGCTCCATGCCGCTCTGCTCTGGGCCGTGTACCACACGTTGGAAGCCACATACGTCACTCACACACAGAGACCTGCAGTGTACACAGTGCACGGCTGCACGCAGGGCATAGATAGAGTACGGAGCACAACTCTTTCTCTGTAATCCACTCGACACAAGGATGTTAATACATAGGCTACCTTGTGTTGTGGCATATCTTTTTTTATTCATACGGATTACTGGCGGAGCGCGGGCCGCGTGGACTAAAGCCGAAAATGAAACTCCACCGTCGCACGTTGTGCTCCGTCCAGCGGCGCGTCGGCGATTTTATAACCTTTTCTGTCAAGTCTTGTAACTAAAACCTGTATATAGCAGCACTCAATCACTGCGATTTGAGAGTTGAGACGTGACGTGAGTTTACAGAATCACTGTACACGATCTGACAACCCTTCCTTCAGCTGTTTGTGTCTGAATAGCCCAAGTAGCTAGCCTACGTAGCTTGCCTACGTTACTATGGTAACCCGACAGTGCAGATCTAAAAGCTCAGAACGCATCGCGGATGCGACGTGTTGTGAGCTTGTAGATCTGCTCCTTTGAAAGCCAGACACGCTGTGCTGTACGGAGAAGTATAACTCGGGCAGTCAGGCTGTGTCGCCCCTCCTTTTGGGAAGATGATTGCAATATTTTGGCTTATCGCCGAACCTTAATTAATAGATACGGGGGTGCGGTAATTACCGCAGTACCGGCGGTAAATGGGAAGACGGTAATCGCGGTAACAAAATGTCCATACCGCCCCAGGCCTATTGTACGGGTCAATTTAGTCCCTGGAATCCACTTTGAGAACCACTGATTTAAACCAATAGGCCAAGATGTTTAAAAAGTAGACAAATCACAGGGAGACCAGTGTGCTGTATATTATGTCACAAATCGTCCAAGAAAGCCTGAAATGTCATGTTATTATTTCACCACTCCTGCGTCCTCCTGGCCTGCCACCGTTCCACAGATGCAAGCACTGAGACTTGTTGCCCCTTCCCCCTCTCCCACGCTCTAACCTCCTGCCCATGTCTTTCCTCCATGTTCTCAGCACATTGACCAGATCATGAGTTCTCATGGGAAGCAGATCATGCAGGCTGTCACTCTCATCCTGGAAGGAGAGCACAGCATAGAAGTCAAAGAACAGGTTGGGCTCACGCAGATATACTCTAACTAAAAGTCGAAAAGGTCCACAGTTGAGCACATTCTACAGTTGTAGAATGGTGGCGATGAAATGGAGAAAATGTTTGTCACACTTTTGGTGCATACGTGTGGTCATTGCTTTTTATAGATCAATTGAACTTTGTGTGAAAGTGAAATCCCTAGAACCAGAGAAGAAGTTTAAAAAGGAAGCTTTGACTTCATATGCATATAAAATAAGTTAACACATTTTCTTACTTGCCCAACATATTGACATTTCTACAATATGCAGTTACAACTCACACACCCTCAGCAGTGTGCATAATGCTGCAAAAACACACAGAAGCTTGTCTAATAGTGTCCATACTGTTTTCCAAGCAATTCATCTATTGAGTGAGCCAAGCGATCATCGTGTGCCTCATTCTAAATCATCCTAGCCAGCGGGACAAAGGAATGTCTCGCATGCAATCGCAAAGAAGAGCGAGCTAGCCATTACCGACTGGTAGAACCTCTGCAACATTTCTGTGCTGTCAGAACCAAGCAACAATAAAAGGGAACTGATCTGTCTGTCTTGTGCCTCAGACTCTGTGCATCCTGGCCAACATCGCAGACGGCAACACAGCCAAGGAGCTCATCATGACCAATGACGACATGCTCCAGAAAATCAAATACTACATGGTACTGCAACCCATCTGGTCACGCATCTTCTCTAAAAGTCTTTACACACCAGGAGCATGATGAATACATGATCAAGAAATGTGAATATCTTGCATTTATTCGCAGTGAAATACTGACTTTGTTAAAAACAAAATTGGTCGCTTTATCGCCACATAATATTTGCACTCTGTGTAAATGTACTCATGACACAAACAACTTTTATTTTAATTTTTCATAA
This sequence comes from Nannobrachium achirus, assembly GCF_963921795.1. NCBI lineage: Eukaryota > Metazoa > Chordata > Actinopteri > Myctophiformes > Myctophidae > Nannobrachium > Nannobrachium achirus. The sequence continues at coordinate 5,151,717 of NC_137829.1, forward strand.
CTACCGTAATAGCACACAAACGCTCCCAGTGTGTAAGGACTCAAATATATATATTATTTTGTCCTCTTCTCATAAAACAGGTTGGTCAAATTGTATATCATATCACATCATGTTCTCCCATGCTCACAACAGCAACTTTGCCACTAGGTGTCGCCAAGTCTCATGTCTGTCTGCAATGGCAGCTTGTGTGGAAACAATCTCCCCATGCAGTCCAATAAACAGTTTTGAGTAACATAAGAAATAAGCCAATAAGCTCAATAAGCTCAATGTTGATTATCTTCACATTTAGAACAATACATGGGTGCTTCTATGAGTTTATAGGGAATATCAGTTCATACAGGCAGTCTGGGATTACTCTCTTGCAGAAATTATTCTTGTAATTCAATAGTTAATTAAAAACATTTTATTGGGAAATTGTTACTATATATGGTAACCACTTTATGAAAGCAATAACTCTGCTTGGCGTCGAGCCAAACATCTCCCCTCAGCTGTGTGTTAATGACAATATACCATGGCGTACGTTATTGCTTAATTATCCCATCTCTTTCTCCGTCTCTCCCACCTTTCCCCCCCATCCCTCACAGGGGCATTCGAATGTGAAACTACAACTAGCTGCCACCTTCTGCATCTCCAACCTGATCTGGAACGAGGAGGACGGTGAGTGTTACACCCAAAGTAAATAGGGTTTAAGTAAAGGAGAACTTTACCCTTTTTCCACATTATCGTCATATATCATAATCTTTATAAGGGAGGCTCTCTCCATTCCGACATGTCGCCACTCCGAAAATTGACTTCTTATTGTCGGAGTGGCGACACTCCCATGGGCCTAAGGTTTAGGGTTAGGGTTAGAGATAGGGTTAGTGTCGGAATGGAGACATGTCGGAAAGGAGACATGTCGGAGTGGAGAGATGCACTCAATTTGAGTGTACTCACTCTGCGTCTCATTGGAGGGATATGGATAGTTCAGAAACCTGCCATGATATCCTCGATGGGGGATTCCAAGCTAATCGAAACTAAAGCCTAACCCTTTCTGTGTGTGGCTGTGTTTGTGTGTGTGTGTGTTTGTGTGTGTGTGTTTGTGTGTGTGCGTGATCAGGCTCTCAGGAGCGACAGGATAAACTGAGGGAGATGGGGTTTGTAGATATCCTGCACAAACTGACCCAATCCTCTGACCCCAATCTCTGTGACAGGTAAGCCATCTCTGTTTCACCATGCATGCACGTCACACATACTGCTGCTGTTGGGTGGAAACCGTGTATGTCCAAAACTGTTACCTTTCTGAAAATGGGGAAAAAAACAATGTGTGTTCCAGTGGATCTTATGTAGTTACATTTAGTCACAACTCACACGTTTTTGTTAATGCTATTCATTGGTTCAATATTTAGAAAACCCACAGACGGACTTAACCACTTTCACCTATTTTTTAAAATTATTAACATTTTCTGTTGAAAGAAAATGCAGACCTAACAAGCTCACAGCTTGTAGTTTGGCTATTTTTGGCTGTAGTATGCTGAAGTAGGACAATCATTTACAGAAGAAAATATGGAATATGGAGATAGTGTACAAGGTTTCTGCCTGACGGCAACGAGAATTAAGGTACTACACTAATACACACAGGACAGACAGTGCAAATACAGTCACTCAAGCTAGTACACACAAACATTACACTTTACACAAGTGTAGTACAGAAGTACACAAGCAACATTTACATTACATGCTAATAAAACTGCAGGAGGTCACACTAACCCTTTTTTATTTATTTTTTCCTCCTTTTAAAAAAAAAATAACCCTAAGGGCGAAGACAGCGATGCAGCAGTACCTAGCGTGACCACAGAGGGGGATGGATTCCCCTAGTTGCCAGCCTAACTAACAATCATGGAGAGGAAGACCTGCAGACCTTTTTTCCCCCCCTCCTTTTTCTCCTCCATTTAACCCCAAGATTTTGATTTGATGCACAGAGACACCTATTATTATTATTATTATTATTATTATTTTAAAATCTACAGCGGGTCTCCCCCTCACCAACCCCTGCCCCCTCCCACTCCTCCCCTACCTGCACCGACTGCTTCCCTCAACCCAGCCTTCCCAATCGCTCTCCAAAACTCAGCAGGGAGACTTGAGGCGGTCGATGGCTGCTGCTGCTGCTGGGCGACTAACGGTTATAATGGGGGTGGTTTTTCTAGCCTGGCGTGGCCAGACTGCCGAGCTCCCCGAGCTCCCCTCCATCCCACCTTTTTTTTCTTTTCAATACACAGATGAGGTGAAAATATTTTTTTTCTCTTCTGAGACTTGTGAAGAACCCTTTCCCCACCCCTCTCTTTTTGAGTACAGCAGTCTAATGAGCACCACCATGTGGCCAGGAGGCCTTGGGTGCTCTTCTTCTGGACCCCCAGCAGTGTGGAGGCTCTGTTGTCTCGGAGAACCGGACTTTGGTTCGAACCCAAGGGCAAGGGCTGTGGGGGAGAGAGAGCGACGCTTCCTGGTTTTATTTTTGCTAATTAATTATTCAGTAACAATATGTACAAATATTCTTAATATTATTGTTGTTTTAAGACATCACAAGAAAGGACATGTTTGGAGAGAGGAAAAAAAAACCAGACTGCTTATTTTGAAGTATTTTCTTTTTTTTTTTTTTTGGTGTTTTTTCGTTTTCTTTTTTGTGGATACATACCTCGTAAATATATATAAATATAAACATAAATATATTTTTTGGATTTTTATTTTCCTCCGCTCCCCTTTGGTTTTGTTTCCCCAATATGTCCGATCCGTAACGTCTGGTATAGCAGAGTGAATCCACCTCAACGATTTGTTGAGGTGAATTATGAAATATACATTTTCTCTGTGTGCCCCCTCGCCCCCTCACACATACACACATCGGCTTCTATGTGCACTTACTTTTCTCTGTTTTGAAAGGAATGGCACCGGTACTGTTGCCCTGTTATACACACACTTTATACATTATGTATGTGTGTGTATATATAATGTGTATATATATTAGTATATACATATTTTGTGTGTGTATACTGTATGTATATTAGTATATACTTGATAATCCCAATGGGAAATGCAGTTCTATTGCCGATAGATGCGCCACTATCCTGACCCTTTCAAATTAGCTGGGCTTTTGTGTACAAGTGTACAGAGGAGCGTTCGTGCATACTTGAGATTTAACCCATTTAGAACGGGTACACATTATTGTGTATCGTTATTTTATGCTTTAACTATTGAAAAATAGCAGATATACAAGCTCGCAGCGCGGCACGGTGCCACGCTGTGAGCTTGTAGATCTGCTATTTTTGAAAAAGTCGTGAAAATGTGTGCAAATCTTTGAATACATGTATTTTCGAAGCAAACGTTTGTAACTCAAATTCTGCTTCTGGGTGGTCCCTGGAACTAAATATTTTGAGATGCATGTCCGTGGCCAAATAAATATCATTTTGGGGGGTTCTTCCCATGAAAAAGTTAGAGAACCACTGACATAGTAGTCTCTCAAGAACAGACTAACTGAGCTCCAGTTAAGTGAAAAGGACCTTTTCGTTGACGATGGCGAGCCAGATTGCTGACAGAAACATAGGTTTTTCCAAAAACCTTAGAAGGATTCAAAAGACACTTAAAGAGTCGGCACGATTTTTCAAGAATAGCAGGTCTACAAGCTCGCAGCGCGGCACCTGGTGCGGCGCTGTGAGCTTGTATATCTGCTATTTTTCAATAGTTAAAGCATAACATAATGATAAACAATAATGTGTACCCGTTCTAATCTCAAGCGCCTTCCCTGCGTTCTCTGCATACCGTCTTATCCACTTGTCAAGACACAAGAGAGGGGTCCGCTGGAGGTCACACGTTTTCTGTGGGTAATCTCTCTGTTGTGTTTTGGGACGGCGGGTGTCATTATTGAAAGCAAGAAATGATCGGGCCTGGCCTCCCCGGGGGACAAAGCATTAATTGTCCAGAATACAATACTACATTGTTGTTTTTCTCCCCTATACTGCTGTATGAGTTTCTCTGCCTCTCGGAAGCCTTTCTAGACTGTTGTCCCTTGACATTTCGAAACCTTTTGTTGAAGCTCTGATAGAACGAATGTTACCAATGAAATATATGCAGACCTGAAAGAAGGACCCTCGTTTGTGTTGTGCGTCTTATTTCTCAGATGTCAAAAGAAGTTTCTGAACCAGGGGTTCCCAAACCCCTTACATGCCAATGACCCCAAATGGCATATACAGCAATATTTATGTTTAGTGTTTAGTGGGTGCATGTGTGTTCCAGTAGCTCAGTCGGTAGCGCTCTAGCCTTTGGCCCACAAGGTCATGGGTACTGATGGTAGGTGTGGCGCTCCACCTCAGCAATCAATCTCCCAGGTGTCTAGCGCATTGTAATGGGGACAGACTCCCGCGTGTTACCGGCTGATACCGACAATAAGCCACTCCCGACCTACTTGTTTAGTGGCCAGGCGGACCACGGCTACTATGACTGGTATAACTACAGTATAAACAAACCCGATATGATATGCCCATATGACTCAGAGATATAAGATTTATTTGCGAAAATCTTCAAAATATTGGATTCACACCAGAGACCTTGTGTCTATAAAACGCTGTGCTATAGAACCATGGGACATGTTAAAGTAGTAGTCAGTCACCTCCTTGCCAGCCGCCTGGTCATCTAATTATTTGCTTAGGAATGTGACAAAAACAATTGCCATAATTCAAGGCTTCATGCCAGGTGGTACGTAAACGATAGAAATTTATAATTTTTGGGGTATATAGTTAGGGTGTATAATTTATTCGACAAATGTAATATTGTGTGTGTGTGTGAGGCATGTATCTTACCACTACTCCAAGAGATGGTCAGTATTTAAAAAACATGTATTTAAAGATTATATATATTTTTGAGTGGTATCACACCGTCTCCAATGCTTGACTGCGTGTGTATCTAACTATGTAACTAACTGTAGCATGAGCTGCAATACCGCTGGGTGACCAGTGGCAGGCCTGGCTGACCAAGTGGTGCTATTGAGCAGCCCAGACACACTCACACACGTGTGTATCAAAACAGCGCCTGGGTTAAGGCAGGTTCTTGTAAAGGAGCGCTTGTTCTCGGTGGAGACAACAGAGGCGTGCCGTCTCAAGCGGACTTGAGCCACGTGAGGCACCGCCGAGCGAGCTAAAGCAGGTTATCTAGGACCTAGAACCTGACCTGAAATTCTAGGTATCTATTTACCCAGATACCTTGATGAACCTGATCTAGGTTATCTGCTGAAATAACCTGATGACAGTCTAATAGACCCATTAAATATTTTTTCTTTCGATATGTTTGGTCTTCTCCTATGTCTTTGTAGGTGAGCAAAAGCTTGCACTGAAGCCCCATGGAAATATCCTTATGCATTACAGATAGTTTGCTTTTGTGATTATTACATTTCTGCATAACCCACAGTCAGACAAGCCTAATATTTTATTATTTGTGATGCTATGTGTCAGTATCCTGGTCAGTTAAGTATCCTGCACGGTCCGTATCCTGGTGTCATCTTTTTGAGCGGTGCTAACCGCTCCTACGTCTGGTTTTGTGTGTATGTATACCGTAAGTGTCCGTATGAGCACGGAACTCCCATGTATGGAGAACGGTACTCCATGTATGGAGATAACCAACATCCCGGACTGGCTTTGTGTGTTGGTCCCTATGACCGTATGAGTGTCCACATGAGCTGTCCGTGAGTCAGTGGGTAACGCCTCAATGTCTATAGCTGACCTGTTGTGACATCACATTGTTGACTCAATGACCAAGACAGCCTGTTCTGGCAATCATATATGGAGATCCCTTTTGTCATCAATATTAAGCCCATATTTGGCAATGCCCATATATGGACGCTCCATACGGCCAGGATGGAATTATTTTGCAAATCAAAACTGCTGACTATCATCACCTGGATATCCATATATGAAGATCACGGCACTGACCTCATCAAACCTTGGATATCCATACATGGAGATGACTGGATCATCAGATCTCCATATACTGTATGGAGCTGACCTCTACATCTGATTCCCATAATCAGATAGGAATCATCTGATTCCCAGATGATGCCGTTAGGCCAACCACACTAATAGAATCCCTTTTATGCCCATCAATATTAAGCCCATATCTGGGAATGCCCATATATGGACATATTGTGTCAATCTAACTAGTGTGGTTGACGCGACACAAGTCACACTTTCAAATTAATTCCGTCCTTGTCGCTTTTATGCCCTATATGGAGATCCCTGTCCTGATGTCTTCAATATTAAGCGTATATCTGGGAATGCCTATATTTGGCCATGCCCATATATGAACACTCCATACTGTATATGGCCAAGACAGAATTCATTTGCAAATCAAGACTATACATCACATTTTCCTATTGGGAAATTCTGCTTGACCTAGTATTATGCTTAGGTCACACATGGCTAATAATGAAGTATGGTATGTTAGCTGGTAACCTCAGCTGTCTGCCTACCATAGCAATGAGAAGAACACAGATTTAAACCACAGTAGCCCTCTGAAGCAGCACAGGAGTCATATAAATCTTATAAAACAACACTTCTTTATTGTACAGTATTTATTCCTGGTAAAGTTTCTGTAACAGTAGTTAAAATACGTCTGAAGCCCAATAACCTCCAGTATAGGTCAGCGGCCTGTTTAAACTCCCTGTCACCTGTCGATAGATCATAAGCAGGCACATTCCTCATGCAAATAGCTTTTGACATGCATTTGATATAAAACCCCTTAAACCCTATATACTTCATTGTAAGTCAAATGAGGAAAATAACACGTCTTTGCGACATGTTGTGAGTTTGTAGATCGGCAGTTTTCACAGAATGTTCACCTGTTATGACATGTCAATGGAGCCCTTTCACCCTATCCAAATAGGAACCCTAAGAGAATCAGAGCTCCTGGTGTTCTCAGAGGGAAGTCTGTTTTACAAACTAGTACATTTTGACGTGAAAACAGTCCACATCAAACCAGCCCCCCCCCCCCCCCCCCCCCCTGCACCCTCTACAGAAAATAGAAACCAGAAATCTGCCTGCGCTATATTACAAAGAAGGCGTGGTTGGCCAATCCCGCACACAGTAGAACGTCGCTGACAGGATAATGCTGTGTCAGGTAGTCGTGGAACCGTCGTGCAGGGATGCCTGCTGCCTGGGTACATGCTGTCTTGTACCAGCATTTAAGCTCAGTGGTGGCAAGAATTGTAGATGATGATGATTGTGTGTATCTGCTTTTGTGTTCAGGAGGTGCCTTGTAGTGTTTTGTGTGTGTGTGTGTGTTGGTGCTACATACTGTAGGAGTGTAAAAGGCTACACACGTTGAGTAATTCGAGCCAACAAAACAAAAACGACAAACAAATAAATAAATATACTGTATAAATAAATGAGTTCATTTTAAATGAAGTGCAGTGACGTGTTAACGGTGATGTGTGATCAAATGCTTGCCAGTCAGCCAATAGTTAAGTATCTCTCAGGATGTCCTATGTCATCATATATGGGGAAGGCACGAATGGTAGAATGGCTAAAGCTTGGGGGTGCTGTAGGAATGAGCTCAAGCCTGATCTACACTTATACGTTACGTGCCAGTGTAGCATACCCAAAATAGCTGATCTAACAGCAGATCACCTATTTCCAGTGTGTGGCACCTGCACGCACCTAAGTAAAAGTCAGGCTTTACTGTATTATGTTGGCTGGTAATAAACAGTCACAGATAGTGATATGCAGTATATCTGTACCATTGCTGACTCTGGTTTACGTGTCGTGGTCCAACTTCTTTACCGTGTCTTTGATTTGGCCTTGGGCTTTGGCACATGGTCTCCATCCTCAGATCAGAACCTCTACCATGTCCATTACGGCTTTCCATGAATTCATTCGTTCACATGTCTGGTTCTTCACCCACTTGTGCATTGATTAGCTTGTGTACCCCAAAATATGTTAGGGTTACAAAAGAGGAAAGGGAAATATGGCATACTCACATATTTACACGTTTTACTCTTATGTACCTGTACACAAGATGTAACAATAAAGTACCAACCTTGAAACTTGCAGATGCGTGCGTGCGTGCGTGCGTGCGTGCGTGCGTGTGTGTTCAACAGGAAAATGTTAATGTGGGGGTTCCATTTCAATTGATGAGATGACACGTGAAACAGGTGGAGACTGAATGAGGAGTTTACATTCCCAGTCCCAGTAGGGTGGCTTGGATGATCTGACGTGGGTAAACGCATGCTTCCTGTGCTGAGCTCGGGACATAGTGTCGACACCCCGCCCTTAGGAGCCAACGACAAGGCTGCTGAAACATCTGGACAAGCATCTGGGTACGTCCATCCATGAGGGGTTAACAACAGTACTCAAAACCCATGTTCTGTTCTGTTCTGTTCTGTAAAGTTCGTTTGGAGCCAAAAAACTGGGCTCACAGGTTCTGGTGCTCTCATGGGAAATATCTTAAAAATGCCCCCGGAAACAAGTGACATTGTGCTACATGGTCCCCAGTGGCTCTAAGTACCTCTGGATTTCACTCAAGTGTTGAATTGACTTTGACACGTGGTTTTTATCTCTGCATGTATGGCTGTCTCTCTTTTAGGACTGTCTGTCGCCTCCAGCAGAAACCGGCACTGTCTCCATTCCGTTTGCCATCCGTCTTCTATCTGATTATATCCCTTATTCTGTCCTTTCAGCCATTGTGATTCCATCGTGGCATTGTTATTTCCTCGCCTCAGGCTTGTTTTTCTCTCAGTGTTGCTGCGTTTCTCTCTGTCTCTTTCATAGCGCTGGTTCCTCCTCATCGATGAAGCTGATGTCCTCTGCAGAGGACTTCTCCTCTGACCTCCTCCCCCGCTGCTTCATCTCCAGCTCCTGGGGGCGAGCTCCGAGTCTAGCCCCCCCTCCCCCGACTCCTCCCCGATGCGAGTGAGACCAGGGAGGAGTCGGAGCGCCTCCCCAGCCGCCTCGCCTCTCGGCCGCGTAGTCCAAGGAGCGGGCCGGGGTGGTGGGAGGAGGAACGAGAGGCAGGGCAGGAGGGGAGGCGGAGGAGCAGGAGGCTCCTAGGCTGCGGTCTGCCGGCGAGGAGGTGAGCGACGGGGGAGCGGAGCAGTGGGAGGCCAGGTGGGGAGGAGGGGGCGGGGTGTCTTGGGAGGGTGGCGGAGGGAGCAGACCCCCGGGCCGGGGGTGATGGGAGCCCTGGCCGAGAGAGAGAGACGAGGACGAGGACGAGGAGAGAGACATGGTGTAGGAGAGGGAGGGCGACGGGGTGCGACAGTCCTGGGGAGGCCGGTCCCGGAAAAGGGGGGAGAACGTCCCGTTGCTCTGGAGGTCCGGGGAGAGCTCTCTGTCTCCTCCCCTGGGCAAAGGGAGGTCAGAGCACCCGGGCTCCTCTGCGCTCGCCCCCTGGGGTGGGGCGGGACAGGTGGGAGGCCTGCACAGTGAATGAGGTGTGGGGAGGAGGCATCCGGGCAAGTCTACGGCTCCCGCGTCTCCACTGTCCAACAGGGAGCACGCGGCAGTTCTCTGGAAGGAGCAGGGCGGGACTCCAAGGGAGGTGCTGAAGGCCGGTTGGCTGCCGCTGCTGACAGGAGTCGGGGTCAGTGTTGGTGTCAGGGCTGTCAGTATTGGCTGTGGCGGCGTCAGGAGGAGGGGCTTAAGCAGGCGTGTCATTATCTGCAGCTCCTGACTGAGCTGAGAGACTTGCTTGGAGAGACAGGTCATCTTTACAGTGAGGCAAGAATAAATGTATTTTAAAACAACAGGGAATGACTCTGGGCCCTAAATAGTGAATGTACATCCGCCTGCTTGCATTTCTTCCTTCACGTAATGTCTTCATATTGTGTACATGCAGAGTCCACAGAACAAAAGGAGCAAACTGAACATTATCAACACTCACCTCATCAGTCAGTTTAGACACACTCTGCTTGATCTCTGACTGCTCCCGGATCCCTGCCAGCACACACACACACACACACACACACACACACACACACACACACACACACACACACACACACACACACACACACACACACACACACACACACACACACATTTGAGAACGTGTGTGATCTTGGGGACATCTAGAAAATGTCCTATCACACTAAGCCACAACACTCTATTCCATCACAGTGTGTGAGAGAGAGGTTTTCAATCTCTCTTCCACTACTAATATTTGTTATTTGACAAAGATTTAAACCCCTTGGCTGAATGCTTATCAGCCAGGTGTGCATGTGCGTGCGCCCGTGCGTGTGTGTGTGTGTGTTACCGGGGTAGGGGGAGGGTGGTGCCGGAGATATGCTGGGACTGAACTCAAACTTCTGAGAAGAGGAGAGGGAGTTGCAATCTGTTTCAATTCCATCCACAAATCTACACAGGGGAACAGAGCAACGAGAATAGAGAGAAAGTGAAAACAGGAAGAGAATACTAATGCCTGGGTTAAGCTCCATTATCACCCGGCACGATAAAGATAAAAGATATCGTTTTAAAAATCTTTTAAATCATTTTGATGCCAATACTTTTCATACTCTCAAGTACCTTTTGAATTCCGGATTTTTACTTTAATTTCTATAATGCAATATTGATACTTTTACTTAAGTAAAACATGGGAGTACCTTTTCCACCACTGATCAAGCTGTGTGCACACATGCAAAATATTATATTGACACCGTCTTGCCAACCCTGCAGCGCCCTGGGGCTACCAACTTGTTGCCATAGTAACCAGACATCCCAGTTCAAGTGTTAATTGTAGTCTCTGTGCATATGCGCATTTACTGTGTATGTGTATTTGTAGATGAACTGCATGTGTGGGAGTACTGCGTGTGTGCATGTACTGTGTATACGTGTATAATTTGTACCGACAACAATAGCTCTGTACTGCCAGCTGAAAAACATCCATTTATCCGACCAGATAAAGGGATGTTTTATGGTTACAAATATTTTAGTCCAGCAATTAGGAAAAGATTCAGGTAGAGGTTAGGATTGTGATTAGGCACGTAGAGGTTACATTTATCGGTAAGGGTTGGAGTTAGGCACATTAGTTGTGGGCGTGTGTCGTGCGCAGAAAACTGCACATCTACAAGCTCAACGCGTTGCAGGCAAAGCTTTGTGAGCCTGTGGATCTGCTATTGTTGGCTTTCGGATTGTGGTTCAAATTGGATGTAAATTGTATACATACAAACGTGTGTGTGTGTGTGTGTGTGTGTGTGTGTGTGTGTGTGTGTGTGTGGTACCTTGGGCTGAGCTCTGGAGGCGCACTGCTGAAACTGACCACGGGTATCTGCAGGGTGGCGGGGCGGGCGGTCTCCGAGGGGGCGCGGAACGGCCGGGGGGGCAGCAGAGGGGAGCGCAGCGGGGAGCTGAGCCCCCGGCTGAGGCGCAGCGGGGAGCGAGGAGAGTGGGACAGGATCGAACCGTGCGCCTCGTCGCCACCTTCCTCATCCTCCTTTATGGAGGGCAGCTTCTTCACCAGACCGCCGTTACTCTCCCAGTCCATCTGAGAGAGAGTGAGAGAGAGAGTGAGAGAGAGAGAGAGAGAGTGAGAGAGAGAGTTTGGAATAAAGAGACTGTAAGTCACCGTGAAATCCTCGGACCTATTGTGGACGGACCTGATATCTGAACTGAAAAACCTGCTGAATAGATAATTCATGGATCGAATATGTGAATTGTGCGTGGACAATGGAGGGGTGGGTTGGGAGGGGGGATTGATATTGAAGTTGATTAATACTTGTAATTTGTTGTTGTTGTTATTGTTTTTTATATAATAAGGAAAACAATAAAAATTTAATGATAAAAAAACTATAGTTGCCATCCTCATTTTTTATGTCTTATCCCAGGGCTATTCAACATTTTTCAGACACACGCACGCACGCACGCACGCACGCACGCACGCACGCACACACACACACACACACACACACACACAGGCGCGCACACGCGCCTCTAATTACATCCTTTTCATACTGTGGATTAGATTTGACAATTGGCACCATTCAAAGGTTTGGGAGCAAACTCATCAAGAGCGCTTGCCAGTAATGAAGTGGTCATTGTTTACTCTGGTGTAGTGACCCCTTCTCACCAGTAGGAGGTAGACGAGAACAATATTTCATCCGGTGCCTCAGAACTTGCAAGAGAATGTTTAATTATGCACCGCTTTGATTCTACAAGCTGAATGTCCTGAGTCTCCTGACACAGTCTGTTTGAGGCGACAAAAGACTCAGATTTTCACGTACATCTGACTCTGTAGAAGTCAATGCTTTAGAAAGACTCTAGAGTAACACATTTGACTTTTAGTAAAGGAACGAAGGCAGTTAAAAGTTGAGATATCACTTCCCATTTAATATGTCTAGTTGTTGAAATGGAGGATTGTAAAGAGACGTCATTTGACTGCAAAATGTGTTTATTTGGTTGACGTTTGGATCCTCCCATTAAGCCATAAAAGGGACAGCATGCATGTGCCTTATCACATGTCATTTTATCTCTGGAAGTGATCAGAATGGCATCAAATTTGGTCTGGATATTCACAGACAGTTATTGCATACATACAATAAAGTAAAGCCATCACAACAGATTAATTATAGGGGGAAATGTAATAGGAAATGATATGGTATGTATTGTCTGTCATTATTAAAGTAAAGAGACCAATGACCATCATAAAAGTAGGGTATCTGACTGTTCTCACCTAATATGTAAATAGTGAACCATTTGGACCCTTGCAGTCCATTTGGGTGGGGACACAGACACACTAGCTGAGCCACAGCTGTTCCATTACCGTGTGTAAGAGCCTTTTTCTTTATTCTTTTTCAGTCTCTCCCAGAACCAATGACCTTGTTGAGGTTTGAATAAAAAAGGTGATGTCCGCACATGCTCTCCCGTCTTTTCTTTTATTATTTCCAACCAAACAACATTTCGCCCAACAGGGCTTGTTGAAGGTTTGAACCAGTGATGTTGGGAACATCTAGAGAGAGTCTCAACTCACTAAGCCACAGCGCTTGCTGTTCCATTACAGTGTGAAAGAGTCTTTCAATCTCTCCTTCACTACTTGAGAGTTAAGCCCCTAGACACGGAAAGTTGTAAAATGTTATTTTACTGAATATAATGCCAAAGATCTTGGGACTAGAGAATGTCTAGTCTACTCTAGATGACCCACAATGACCCACAGAACTTTCTGTTCCATCACAGTGTGAAAGCCTTCTTGGATCACCACTACTAATATTAGACTAAGATTCAAGCTCACACAGAATTTGTTTCAGTCAATGAATGACTGAAACAATTATGTGTAGTTCCCTGTTCCTGCACGCGCACATTAGTTTGTATTTGTACGGAAAACATAAAGAAGAGTTATGAGGAAGTGAACAAAGTCAACATTTGACTGAGTCTCATGCAATGGTGCTCGTTCTGAAGACATTCTGGGTGCTCATTTCTCTACTCTGCCTGTCTTCTGAAACCACACCATGCAGGCTGAGTCCTGCATGAGTTTGTATTCAGTCTTATCTTAAAGAGGTGGTGCGATAGTTTTGTACTTTTTCTGTTTTGTATGTGTCTATGGAGTTAACATTACTCTAATAGACTCCCAGGTGTGGTTATAATATGCAAATATGTCTTCCGTGTAGTTTTGCTTTCTGAAAGTTGAAAGCCTCTGAGTCAAAAGGCCCAATTGAAACACACCGCTTTAATGACATCATAAAACCATCCCCTCCTCTTTTTACCATACAGCAACACTGTGGGTGTGGCTAACTTCAGGTGGGTCAAAAATCGTCGCAGTTATAAAAACACTATATGTACAGGGTAGGGGAAACAAGGGGGTGGGCTAAGGTACTTCTCGCCTGTCTATAGGCAACATGTTCTCACCCCTAATGCGTCATACAACCGACGCTTTGTCAAGTACTGTAATGCGTCGGACGATAGACGCTTTGGGATTGCCGAATGTTTCACGGGTTGGACGCATTGGGTGGTCTAAGAAGAAAGAAAAAAAAGCAGTTCCCGAAGTGGGATTCGATACCGCTTTGAAGGGTTCACTGGTTTACCAGCCACCCGTCGCTACCGCTCACGCCACTATAAACGACGGAGCAATGTGGTATTGGGCGCCGATGACCCCCGTGAGTCGCCACCGAGGCGAGCGCTAGCGAGCCGAGTTGCCGCGACAAGCGGTGGGAACGGCGACCAATCCCACTCAGCCGCGTTACCGAATTATGTGCCGTTATGGACAGAATAGTACATTTTGACCAGGGGACTGCTTCCGCGTCCGAATACGGCTCAAAGAAGGGACTACGTTATCATCCACGTTTTGTCAAAGATAAAAGCACAAAAAAAAAGGGAATTTCCCAGTCGTCTGGTTAGCTCAGTCGGTAGAGCATGGTGACACCAATCCAGAGACAAGGGTTCGATTCCCCGTGCCGGCCGTCATCGTAAAATATTCCAGTAAATAAATGTCGGCGCATGTGTACCAAGACTACGTTCTCGTCCTAAAACTCTCCGTTCGCGTGCGACCGTAGACGCAGTAGATGTTCCGAAAGCGTGGCACGGGTGAAGCAGAAAGCGAGTTGGGAAAGCGTCGGACGGGTGAAGCAGAGGGGGTGAGAATGGGCTGCTATAGATGCCTTAATGGTCCACGTCACATTGATATAAACCAGTATGCGCACGCCGGTCGGCACCAAATGAACCCCACCGTTCATAGGATGCAATGGATGGCACTCGTGTTTAAAAATGCATTCCATCAAACTTTCAGATGCCGTTTTTCTCCCAGTGTGGAGGAAGAATGCTTAGGATTTTTACTGTAAATTCTCACTCTTGAAATATATAATCCTTAGTTTCTGTTGATTGTAAACAATAATAGCGATTCAAAACAGTTGTCCTTCAAACCCCACCTCTATTCACCGTCATCAGAACAGAGGGAGCGCTCCTCATGATCACCCACCCGATCCACTGGATCACCAGAGCGTCTACTGCTCGCCCAGCTGCAGTCCATGAAGCCTAATTATGCTCCGTCCTGCGACGGTGTCGCGCGCAGAGCCGCAGACCTCCAAGCTCAGAAGGGTTGCATTGGTGACGCGATGTGAGTTTGTATATCAGCTACTCTTGACGTGGAACACCGTTGCGCAATGAAGTATATAGGCCTATATGTCTCGATAAGGGCGCACCCATGGGAGCACCTCACTAGCACACAAGAGGAGGTTGAATAACCAGTGCTCCCCAAAACAACAGGTTTGGGGATCTGTTGGGAATTGATTACATGATACAGTCAGCTGTGCATTCAGTCTCAATGTTTGTAAACAAATAATTGGTCTATAGGAGAAGTGATAACTTACCTCTGCCTCTGGCCTCCTGAAAGTTGAGTTCTCAGGGCAGTTTTGAAGGAGGCCAGCGAGCTACATGTTTTAAGGCAAGGAATTCCACACCTGGGTGGCAGTGTTGTAGAAGGAGAATTTACCCATATTTGTCTTACAGGTTTGTATTATCAGATCGTTGTGTGCGCTCCATCTGGTGTCTTGGCTGTGGGTGTCGCTAACTTTTTTCAGATGTTTGGTCAGATAAGCGGGTACTGAGGGGATGGAGGGCAGATTTGCATTGACTGTTTTTAAAGTCAATCCCATTTTTAACTGTTTAACCCTGTCTTCAACGCTGAGCCATCTTAGGCTAGCAAAATGTGTGGGAGAAACGTGGGTCATGGGCCCCAGGTATACAGTATACCTGATGGTCATGTTGTAGGGGGGCAAGAACTCTTTAATGTCTTAATTCCTTGACAAGAAAAAAGTTAATCTCTCTCATCCTCTCTTTCCATCCATGCTTGCCCGTCTTTCATTCCTTCTCGTTTCCTCGTTTCCCCCGTTCCCTCCTCCTAGAGACGACTCCCCTGCTCTCAGACCCTCGTCCCTTCTCGCTCCCCCCCTCCGCCTGAGTGAGGTTATTTTTAGCTCTCTCGTTCTAATCTTAGCTCGTGGTGCCAGAGGAAAAACCGTGGAGTGCTATTGCGATGCGGGGGCGTGATATATGTGCGCACGTGCCACTGTGTGAGTATCCATATGTTTGTGCATGTGTGTGTGTGTGTGTGTGTGTGTGTGTGTGTGTGTGTGTGTGTGTGTGTGTGTGTGTGTGTGTGTGTGTGTGTGTGTGTGTGTGTGTTGTGTGTGTGTGTGTGTGTGTGTGTGTGTGGGGGAGGGGGGGGGAGTACATTCCCATTCAGCATGTAAGTCATGTCGTATGCTTGAGGTCTGCTGCTGCAGTGAGACAGGGGATGTGAGTGTGCTTCAAATTAATAGAATGCTCACACTGAACAAACGCGCAGATTCCAATTTGCAATCAATCATACCGGCTGTGTAATGTTATTCACATGGCAAGGTGTGCATGCAATAATGTGTGTGTGTGTGTGTGTGTGTGTGTGTGTGTGCGTGCGTGCGTGCGTGCGTGTGTGTGCGTGCATCCATGTAGGAATGGAGATGGAGTGCACATGTATGTGTGTGGAAAAAGGGAAAGTGTGGCTTTGCATTGATCCACATGAATACGTCCCCAATGCGTACAGTATGGGTGAGCACACGAGCGTGCGTGCGCATGCATGCATGCATGTGGGAATGTCTTTGCATGAATTCACATAAACGTGTGTGTGTGTGTGTGTGTGTGTGTGTGTGTGTGTGTGTGTGTGTGTGTGTGTGCGTGTGTGTGTGTGTGCGTGCGTGCATGCATGGTGACACACCATGCCTGCAGACTCCTAATATGAGTACAACACACTTGGACACGTTTCTGATGCACAGTGGGTTCTCCGCGTGAGTGCATGGTAGAAGCAGTGGCGTAACCCCCCTGTCAGCATCACTGATCGGTGTACCGCGTACCACATGGTTGCTGCGGCACATTGTGTCCTCTAAGCACGCACGCAGGCACGCACACACACACACACACACACACACACACACACACACACACACACACACACACACACACACACAAACACACACACACACACACACACACGCGCGCAACAGAGGGACATGAGAAAGCGACACGACTTTTCTTTCTTTCTTAACTTTCTCACCTTTCTTGACTTTGTTGTTATTTTCTTTCTTAATTTGTGCAATTAAAAACTTCTACCTCGTCTCTGGTGAATTTGCTATCCCCGTATTTCCGTTCTTGCAGTTCCCTTCTTCTCCATAGTTTATCATGTTTCCCTCCCCTTCTTACCCATCTCTTTCTTTTACTTCTTAACCCTTATCCTTCTCCTCAACTCCCTCCACATTTTTTTGTGTGTATACATTTTTAGTTTTTTTCTCAGCACACCCTTTTATATCTATCCTCTGTAAATGTTTACTGAGCAAACCAGATTCCTGCAACCTTACACTTTCTCATTGGTCTTGGCTTATTACTTTTGCTATTCAACTGTGCCAAAACAGACACTGCACACATAGCCTGGTGAATCGTCCCGGTTCACGCAAATTCACATTATCATGTGTCTTCAGCAGACCGGGCTGGCCCTGAGTGCTGTGTGGGCGTTTCGCCGAAATCAAAGAGTGGAATCAGCGTCTGTCAATCACAGGGCCCTGAGCAGCACTTTTTGTTTTCTGTGAAAAGCCCACCAAGCTCTCTGAAGCGCTCAGAAGACACATGATAATGTGAATTCACGCGACCGGGATGATTTTACCAGGCTATTGCACAGCACACGCTGTACACACACAACTGCACACAACCTCCCCACCCCCTGCCGTCCCTGTGTTAGCGGTCTGTCACACCAGAAGGGATTTGCATAAATAACCACGTTGGACATGTGGATTCTATATGCAAGACGCAGGGCCTAACCGTTCACACACCTGGCTCTGCATTGCCTTCACACTGTGAGAAAGCAACACAAACACACAGGGACATGCAGAGAATGTTAGAGAGGCAGGGGCTGAAATATCTAAAAGGGCCTTTTTGTGAAAATATCGAAAATAGCTCACAATGCTTCGCAGTGCGGCGAGTTGTGAGCTTGGTGGTCGGCTATTTTCGGGATGCCTGATACCACACTGAACTAAACATAATCAAGTCAATACTGGAGATGTGGCGTAGGGCATGGATTTCTACACAGAGAGGGCAATAATGTCAACATGAGATGCTGCATTCAAGTTCAGGAGAGTTTGGACAAGGGAATTATCTTGAATGCCGCCTTCAGGTATGGTATGGAAAGGGGGCATTTGCATTTCTTTCACCATAGTGAAAACTGCATGCATGGGCTGGAGAAGACACTTTTTACAGACAGATAAAAGGGTAGGGGCTCAAGTCCCTTTGATGTCTATGTGTGCACGTGCCTGCTCCCGTGCATCACATTAGCACTCCATGGTCGGAAGAAGCAAGCAGCACTGCAGCAGAGGACAAGGGATAGCACAGAGAGAGAGAGAGAGAGAGAGAGAGAGAGAGAGAGAGAGAGAGAGAGAGAGCAACACAGAGGTTAAGAGAGCCGAGGTTCCCTCCTCCCCGTCGTGTCTCCTCCTCTGCACTACACCTCCCCCTCCCCCCCCCTACTCGGCTGGCTGGGCTATTTTTATCAGGCAGGATCCAATCTTAGCAGCAGCTGCGGGGGTACAGAGCCAGTCAGGGAGAGCCCCAGCCTCCCCTGCTTCTATTCTTAGCAACAGGGCTGGCTCAAAACAGCAGTACCCGCATCTATTCCTGGATCCAGTGTCCCGATCTGCTGCTGTGCACCAGGCAAAGCCTGTGTGCACACGTGCATGTGTGTGCATGTGTGTGTGTGCGTGTGTGTGTGTGTGTGTGTGTGTGTGTGTGTGTGTGTGTGTGTGTGTGTGTGTGTGTGTGTGTGTGTGTGTGTGTGCGTGCGTGCGTGCGTGCGTGCGTGCGTGCGTGCGTGTGTGCGTGTGTGAGAACTTGAACTTGCATACATGTGATTGTGGTCTTGCTGGTAACGATGTTTGTGTGCATCCATGTACTTACAGAATGTGTGAGCAGGTAATGAGATTTTTTGGTGTTTGTGTTTGTTGGCAGCACATGAATACTATGCACGTATATATATATATATATATACATACACACACTGGGGGTGTGATAAAATATCAATATTGCGATATATCGCGATGCTCTCTCCCACGACAAATAATCGATACACTGCCGGCAAATATGGATATTTTTGCGACCAAAGGTCGCATTTACCCTGAAAAACCTTGTCGCTTGAGTGACCTTCCTTCCTTCCTTCCTTTCTTCCTTCCTTCCGTAACCTTCCTTCTGTGTGTGATGTCAGCGAGTTGTGACATCACTTCCTGTACGGGGCGGCTACATGAAAGACTAAAAAAAGAGTAAGAAAGACAAAAAAAGAGAAGAATAAAAAAGAAAAAAAAGGAGGAGGAGGATAAAGATACCAAAAGAAGAGAGAAGAAAGGGTGGATGAGGTACAATGTGGAGTCGGCAGTCTCAGAAAAGAAAATGTAACAAGGAGGTGGCAACGGGGCGGCTAGATAAAGTTAGAGGAGGTGACATGGAGATGTGGATAACACTATATATGGAGATAGTCCAGTCCATCATGTCATATGGGACTACCGTCATAGACAGTAGCCATTGTTAGGCCGGAGTCAATGGCTGGAGTCAACCTGTTTGGCCTAAACATGGAGATGTGGAGAACACTATATACACTATATAAATTGCGTACATACAGAGAAATTAAGTATGATTATTATACAGAAAAATATGTTTTATTTAACCTGCCAAAGAAAAAAAGGTCACTCTGTGCTCAGATTAGAGGAGGTATTCTGCCACTCCATATTGAAACGGGTCGTTATGTTGGGTTGGATGAAGAAGAACGTATCTGTCAAATGTGTGATCTTAATGAAATAGAAAATGAGTATCATTTTGTTCTGTATTGTCCCTTCTATTCGGGACCCAGAGAAGAGTTGTTTAATAATATTGACGATATTTATATGTGGGATTTATATGTGGGATATCAGTGACTCACAACGTATTAACTGTCTATTTGAAAAACATGTATTTAAACTGGCAAACTACTTTGAGAAAGCCTGGGACTTGAGAAAAAAAGCATTGTACAACCAGTAGGGGTTAAGTACCATATGCTCTGTTTTGCTTTATTTTATTATTATTTTGTTTTCCCCCCGCTGGTATCTATGTTGTAGCCTATACTGGTGACGGATGTATAGAAAAAAGAAAAAGGAATGTATCTAAGAATATTGTAACCTTTCTGAAAAGGTGTCATATAATCCCATGAGGGATGGGCCACGAGGTGGCATGACACTCAAATAAAATTATTCATTCATTCATTCATTCATTCATTCATTCATTCATTCATTCATATGGAGAAAGTCCATTCCATCATGTCATATGGGACTACCGTCATAGACAGTAGCCAATGTTAGGCCAACTCAATGGACTGAGTCACAGTGATGTAACTCAGTACACATCATTGCTCTGAAGTTGATTGCATGGTAAAGCGAAAGTTGATAACATGCCCCCGAGAGCAGGACCAAGGTCCGCTGGCC